>NW_017307651.1:217626-229940 GCF_000935625.1 Nanorana parkeri
GGCCCGTACAGCACCCCTTCGGTTCTACTGAACAGAAGGGCTCCTGGGGCCGAAGCTAGCCGAAACTACGGCTAGATCCTTCGGCAGCTTCGTGAAAAATCTTGCATGCTGAATATAACATTACACTCGAAGCTGCTGGTTTTATTGTAAATATTAGCTAGAATTATCCATCAATTAAGATTTTTAAGGTCATTTGAGATATTTAGTGGTGCAAGTAATGATGTTTGCCATCTCCATCACTATAGTACAGGTATCTTAAGAGGGACAATTTTAATACGTAAAAGGGCATTTCCATTTTTCAAAATGTCAAATATTTGGTATTTCCTGTTTATATTGCAAAGTGACATCTATGAGCAGGGAACTTTAGTCATACAGTAAATATGACAGCAGGATTGGGTTACTTGGTATGAAAAGCATTAAGGTAACATAACACCTAAAAGATCTACTATGCTGTGTTAACTAGTATGTTAATCCCAACACAGTTTACATTCAGTGATATTATAACTAAGCTTTGATTTTTGATATGTTGCAATATTTGATCTGTTCTGTTTTACTGCAAACTCTATTTGAACTGCTATTTAAGAGCAAGTAAAAAAAACAATCTCTGCATTGTGCTACTGTTGTTTTGTTCTGAAATTGATACACGTTCCAAAAGAATGTGCTACTACATGTGTTGATACACCCCTTATTCTACCACTATATACCCCAAATAAGCATCTGACTGTCTCCAGCACATGTAAAGTCAGAATGTTCAAAAGGAACATTTAGCTCAGCAGAATTGGGGAGAACAGAAACGTTTCAAGCTTCAATCTTTAGGTATTGATAAAATGGTGTGTTTGTGGATAGCGAACTGGCTAATTCAATGTGTCCAGAGTATCAATAAATGGCTCTTTTACTGAATGGTCCTTGGTTGACAGTGGCGTGATCAGGGTTACTTCTTGGGGCCATTGCTATTCAATCTGTTTATCAATTATATTGTGGCTGGTATAAATAGCGATATTTTAGTCTTTGCTGATGATAGCAACATTTGTAGGGTAATAAACTCAACAGAAAACATAGCATAGCATTTTTACAGGCAGACCTGGATAAAATTGGGGGGGGGGGGGGGGATTGCCAGCAGGGACTGGCTAAGTGAACGTATCCAGAGAGTATCAATAATTGGCTAATTTCCTAAATGGTCCTTGGTCAGTTGGTATTCAACCTGTTTATCAACGTAAAATTAGGGGGGGGGGCATTGGCATGGCAGATGAGGTTTAATATTGAGAAGTGTAAAGTTACACATTTTGGAATTAAAAATACACAAGAAAGCTACTCATTAATGGGTATCCTACTGAGGGAATCAGAGGTGGAAAAAGATTTGGGAGTCCTAGTGGACAGCCACCTTGGTAACAGCATGCAATGCCAGGCAGCAGCAAATAAGGCAGGCAGGGTACTATCATGCATTAAAAAAGGGAATGTACTATAAAGACAAATCAATTATTCTGCCCCTGTACAAAACAATGGTTCGGTCACATCTTGAGTATCCGGTTCAGTTTTGCTCACCAATACACAGAAGGATGTCCTTGAGCTGGAGAAAGTCCAAAGAAGGGCGATGAAGCTAATAAAGGGGTTGGAGGACCTAAACTATGAGGAAAGACTGCAAGCATTAAACTTGTTCACTTGAAAAGAGGAGCCTGAGAGGGGACATGATATTAATGTACAAATTGTTTAACCTCCCTTGCGGTAATCCCGAGTGTGGCTCGGGGTTAATTTTCAGTACCAAAAGCGGTAACCCCGAGCCACACTTGGGATTACAGCGTAGTGTCACTTACCTTGTCCCTACGAGCCCCTGGTGTCCTCTCGCTGTATCCTCCGGCCGATGCCGGCATCCGTCTTCCAGATTCCTTCCCTGCGAGCGCCGGCGTCGCAGGGGGGCGGAACTGGCAGGAAATTCAAAAGTGAAACATGACATATACACAATACATTGTAATCTGTTATGATTACATTACTGTATCAAACTATTTCACCTCAGTTTTGTCCCTATAGCTTTTTCCAGTGCCCTGCCTGCACTTTTACCGTTCTTTCTGCCTGGAAACTTGAGAACCTCCATGGCATCCAAAAATATTGCACCCTTGTTTGGACAAATTTCAGTGTTTTTGGTTTGATTACATTATTGAAGAGTTAATTACAGGCCTACAATATAAAACAACAAATTTCCATGAAAACAAAATATACCGCTTTGACATTCAAAAATACTGACAGGGAGGTTAATGGTGATGGGATAATCAATAATAAACTGTTTACGGTTAGTTCACCTAAGAGGCCACCATTTGAACCTGGAAGAGAAAAGGTTTAATGTTAAATAGCGAAGGGGATTCCTTACTGTGAGAGCTGTAAAATTGTGGAATTTCCTTCCACAAACAGTTGTATCAGCTGAGATTATGGAATCATTCAAGACCGTCTAGATACTTTTCTCAGAGAGCAAGACATACAGGGGTACAGGTAATCTTTGTTACTCAAACACATACAGGCGCAAACACACGCACACTATGTAAAATGATGTATCACTTTTTTAAACTTACAGTTCAGTTGAAACTCTCCACAGTTGTCATGCTCTCATGCGGAGTCAGACCTATAGCTCTGCAATAAGCAAAGCACATGCTGTATTCTCTATTTCTCTGGTGGTGGGCAGTCCTCAATGACGCAGAGAGCTAAGCTCTATGAGCTTAGGTCACTGAGGTGACGCTCCACAGGGGGCGGGTTCATGACACCCTGCACTTACAGTATTTCATCAGTCTTCTGGGTTGAATGACACTGGGCATCATTCAGAGAGGACTATTTAAAAACAAATTGCCTGGAGTTGGGCATTAAAAGCTACTGGTGTAATGCATCACATGGCCGGCATCCGTTCTGATCAGTAGAGGATCTGTGCACGGATCCCCTGCTGGTCGGAGCAGAAAGGAACAGATGACACTCGTGTGACATCCATGTATGTTTAGTTTTTTCTCCATCTTGTGATGAAGAAAAAACTGAACTAACCAGACCCATGTTAGTTCTATGGGGTGTCGGAGGTAAGTGGACATGTGTCCGTTTACATATGACTCCACATAGACTATCATTGCACTTCCGATCAGGTCAAGGCAAAAAATCAAAGCAGATTAGGATTTCCCAGCTAATCCCTAATATGTCGCTTAGGTTAAGATGCAGTCAGGTATGTTCTCTTCTGTGATCGGCCGAACACACCAGGGTTCGGTTCGAGTTTGAACTTTAGAACATGGAAAAAGTTCAAACTCGAACTCAATGAAAGTCTATGGGACCAGAACTCGGAAAATCAAATGTCCCTTTTTGAAGGCTTATATGCAAGGTATTGGCCATAAAACCGGTATAGAGATGTGGGTACTGCCCTGGGAGACAGGTATCAATGCAAATAACACTTTTAAACAAATACAGTTTTTAAAGTAGCAGTGCTTGAAGTGAAACAATAAAAATGAAAAATTCCTTTAAATATCGTGCCTGCTGCAGTAAAAATTACATTTATAAAGCTAAAAAAAAAAAGCGTGCGGTTCCCCCTCCCAAACAATACCAGACCCTTTAGGTCTGGTAGGAAAGTTAGGAGGGACCCCATTTAAATACAAATTTAAAAAAGGTAATGCCAGACCCTTAAGGTCTGGTAGGAATTTTAGGAGGGACCCCATTTAAAAAAATAAAAAAGCGAGTGGGATTCCCCCTCAAAACTATACCAGGCCCTTAAGGTCTGGTAGGAATTTTAAGGAGGAACCCCCCCCCAAAAAAATGGTGGAAAAAAACATGGGGTCCCCCCTAAAATTCCTAACCAGACCCTTGGTCCGAGCACAGGCCTAACTAGCTATTGCACCCGCCCTCTGCTGCAGTCAATCACTAGAGGGGATCTGATGGAGAACTCAAGGTCCCCTCTGCTGATTGACAGCAGCAGTGGGCGGGTGCAATAGCTAGTTTGCTATTGGCTTTTGCAAATTGAAATAGTCAATAGGAATCTAGCTATGCATTCCTATGGTGATTTTTTTATTTTTTATTATTCTGACAGCAGCCAACGGGTCCGATGTCAGAAGAAAAAAAAAAACAGAGCAGAAAAGGTTTACTCTGCTCGATCGAGCAGAGTAAACCTTTCTGGGAGAAAGTGTTTATCTCCCGGGCGGCCGGGTACCGCTATCTAATACTGGGAGACTCCCGGAGCGTCCGGGAGAGCTGGGCTGTCTGGAGATCAGTGTCCCTGGTTACCTGGTAACTAGGGACGCTGATCTGTCTGTTCAAGTAGCCCGAGCCAGCCGTGAAATGACGGCTGGCTCCGCCCAGCAGTTAGTAGCAGGCTGTCGGACGGCCAATGGCCGGCCGTTAGGCTAGCTTCGGCTTTCACCTCGGCTCAGTAGAGCCGAGGCATATGCCTTCGGCTCCACTGAGCCGCTCGGCCGACTTCGGGAGCTGTACGGGCTATAGTGAATAGCCCGTACAGCAGCCCTTCGGTTCTACTGAACCGAAGGGGTCCTGGGGCCGAAGCTAGCCGAAGCTATGGCTAGATCCTCCGGCAGCCTCGTGAATAGACCCCTATGTGTTTTTCCTAACCTGCTCTTATTTGATATGGATATGCATGACTAAAGTAAATTTTCATTAGGTCTTTCCCAGGAATTATTTGCCATTTACCAATTTCCCCAACTTGGAAGTACAGTATGTTTTCACTTGCTTTAATCTGCCAGGTAAACTTTAAAGATAACATCTGATTTGTTCTACTTGATTGAAACGGTAAACATTATGGTGTTCTCTTGTGATCATTATTACACACTGTACAAAGTTAGCTTCATGATGAACAATACAACGTCTTATATTTCAGAATGATTGTCACACTATCTTACTATGTTTAATTAGTATTATATGATCTAAAGGCTGAAATTCATATAAATTGATCAAACCTCTACCACTCTAGATCAGATCATTGACTAGTGTTTCTACCAAAGACTTAAACAGAGAAACCAGAAATGAAGGGGATTCTGGCAGCCCTGTTGGTAGCTGCTACCTTCTGCTTTGGTAAGTAACAACTGGTTCACTTTGTTAGCATATTTTAAATGAAATTTATCAACAGTGTCATTTAAATTACAAAGTATCATGGTAAGTACACTCTTACTTTGCAGTACTGGTGATCTGAGTGGTATTTGTATGTCCTACCCATGTTTGGGTTATTTTCCTCTGGGTGCTTCAATTGTAAGCTAGAAACGTACATGACATGTGTACCTGACCTGATAATTAGGGGTTATCTCCTTTTATCAGCTATTTTATAGTGCTGCTAAAACCTGCATCCGACTATCCTATGTCATATGCAAAATTGGCACTGCCATCCATGCAGTGAGTTTCTTTAAAAGGCAATATGAGGATTCGTTTGAAAATCACTTAAGCAAGATCATCTTTTTTTCTTTATTTGCATTGATTGTATTTTCTAACAGAAGGAGACACAGAAAACATGTAACCAATCATAAAGTCATGCTAGTCACAGCAGAACACATTTGCTTATTTGAAATAGGTAACATGAAATCAAAAGACTTTTTTTTGGTCAAAATATATTATAGTCCTCCTCATGTATCACTTCTCCCTCCCTTTTAGATTGTAAGCCCTCAGAGGCGGGGCCCTCCTTACCCTCTTGTCTTGAATTGTATTGTGATTGTAATGTATTCCTTATATTGTAAAGCGCTGTGCAAACTGTTGGCGCTATATAAATCCTGTATAATGATAATAGTCTTTTTTTAGAAGAAGTTTAAAAATTAATGCTATGGGTATGACCAATATCTTAGTTTATACTGTATGATCTTAATCTATGAAAATAAAAATAAGCGTATTAATAATATAAGAGGTAAAGATTATGACTGTGGTTAATCCAGCTGGAATGATGCTTAAAGCTGATGTGTGGGCAAAAAGTTATTAGTGTATTAGCTAGGTACCTCTAATAATGAGTACCCCCCTGGTGGCTGCTACTTCTTGTTTTTTTAAAATGTTACTTAAATGCAGTCTCTGATGATGAGTTACAGTGGGGATACGCAGTCAGGTTGGATCACAGCAGGTCTTTCACTGCCCAGCTCCTCCATTCAGAAAACATCTTGTATTCTTTTATAGCGCCAACAGTTTGCGCAATGCTTTTCAACATATGGAGAGACAGTACAATTACAATGCAATGCTTTACAAAAGGATTAGAGCAGTGGTTCTCAACCTGTGTAACCTCAGGACCCACATTTGTCCTCGGTCATTAAGTCGCAACCCAAGTCGCACTTCAATGGAAGGCACGGCAGTGTGAGCTGCTGTGCTGTGCTGGAGCTCCATCCATATGTGCATTGCTTGTACAGCTCCCATGCGCCCCTGCAGAGGTGCCAGGAACCAGAATGTGATGTCACTCCAGTCCAGGCAACTCTACAGGACATGTGAAGAAACTGTAAGCAATGTACATATGGATGGAGCTCCCTCGTGGTCATACCCCTTGCCCACCCCACCTCAAGGCGACACTTTGCGGCGGCAGCATATTTTGAATGGCTGCTCAGTATAAGAATGGACAGTGCTGCGCAAGGGGGAGGCTAGGGGGGAGGCTGAGTAGCCTCTCACCTAGAAAAGTGGAAGGCATATGGCGACCCACTGAACAAAGGGTCGCGACCCACTTTTGGGTCACGACCCATCCAGTTGAGAACCAATTGATTAGAGCACCCTGCTCGTGAGAGCTTACAGTCTACCGCAATTGTGTTGTAGCTCGATAAATCACTACCTATATTTGTGAAAATCAGACTATATGGTTGGCCAGTAACATTACAGTAGGAAAAGAACAGACACTCGTGGAAATGGCAAACAAAGGCTCACAATGATATGTGTAACAGTTTCTTTGATGAATCTCCTGCATTGAGGAACAACGTGCTGTCAAATGCCCATTGTATAAAAAAGGAAAGCTAGCTTGTTTTACCTTTCTTTCTTAGGGCAGCCTGGTTTAACACTGAAAAGCATTTTTATTTTGCAGGGCAATGACAAAATGTGTATCATTGCTAATTTAGGCCCTGAACAGTAGCCCAAATTGATAAGAATTAGAACTAGAAGCATTATTATCACAGTAATAAGTTAGATTCAGCACCCACTTTATAACTATATTTTATGTTTTCCAGCCCCCGGCACATCATATTACGTTCCCGATGCCACGAACACCCATGAAGAAGGCTCTGCACAAAAGTTTAGTTGCCTGGAAACATCAACAGTAAGTCACAGATTAAAAGACATTGATAGAAACGAATTACATATAAACTTTATGCGTGAATGAAGCCAAGATGAACCCATCATGGGCAACATATTTGCTAAATTTCTCCTAATGGTCTGTTGTTTAAAAATAATCCTTTTGGAGAAAAGTAAGTTGTTAAATGGTCTTAGCAACCATTATCATTATTGCTTTACCATTACTTTTTATAGGAGCGAAATGCATCGATTATACTGATCGACTTCATGTGTACGTGGGAAAAGTACATGGTAAGAAGAATAAATTCTAATGTTATTATTATTGTTACTTACCGAGTATTCTGGCTCATGCTGGTATACGGGGTGGGGGTTATATGTTATTGTTGCTAAATAATCTAATGTTATACTAATGAAACATGTTTGTTAGGATCCAAAAAACAAAGAAGAATTAATTGAATTCATCCAAGCAATTCTGGTAAGGAACAATAATTATATTCATCTACAGAAGCTTAGTGACACTATCTACTGTTCAAATATACTATATACTACTTAAGTTTCTCATTCGCCCCCCGCCCCCCTAAAAAAAAGCTTATTTTGAAAAGCTATGTGTTGTCCCTGTGGCAATGTTTCCATATCAATATTGAACCCTACGGACTAAAGTTGCCCATACACCTTACGACCATCGCAAGACTTTTGTCTTGCGATGGTCGTATGCTTATTGAAAGCTCGTACGATCTGCCCACCTTGGACGGGCAGATCGTACTTGCGATCATCGAAAGCCTGCCCCGCTGAGGGGTGGGCTTCCAATGACCGCAATGCAGAACGCGCAGTGTGCGCGTGCGCACACCGGCCTGTTCCACAGCTATCGAACGAGCAGGCTAGAAACCCGCCGACAATCGTACGATTCTCGGCGGGTTTTCGAGCATGCTGGTTCGACAAAAGACGTGCGCCCGTACAGTAGAAACGGTCGCACGCCTTCCATACACTGTACGATTCTCGTACGATCGCGGGATTTCCCGCGATTCTTGTACGAGAATCGTACAGTGAAGAAAATTGTCAGGAAAAAGCAGCACTGTAAAACCCTACAGCAAAGATTTCTATAAGGCAAAATCAAGGTCTGAAGTGCAGTAACATGGCAGCCAATCACAAATCATCTTTCATGGGTCATTGGGAAAATCTGGTTGGCTCTTAAGTGTTTTCTCACACATATGTTTTTGCATAGTATTTAAAAAACTATAATAATAAAATAGATGATCTGTGCAAGTTTATTTAAAAGAAGATATGTTAAAGTACTATTAAACTCTAAACAATGTTTTCAATAATGAATCCAAATCAAACAAATATACATTGCCCAGCAAAGCATTGCTTTATGTTTTTGCCCACACACTTGCAATCATGATGTTTCTGAACAGCTGCTTGCAAGTCTATCAGTTCAGCTTCCCTTAACTTCCTTACCAGTGCAAGATCACAAGGGACAGAGCTGACTCCAGCAACTGTTCATCTACTAGACTGGGGAAGGGATCAGGGAGGTGGAGGGGGCCCTTGGGGGAAGTTTGATTTCCTGTGTCTGTGTGTTTGTGGAGACACACACAGCTTACTAGCGCACACACAACTGCCTAGCAACATAAAAGACAGGCAACTAACATTATCAGAAGAAGATCAGCAAAAGCAGCTTAAATATTTATCTAATATTTATCATAACACGAAGGGATTACTTAGACAGGACCTGTCTATGGTGTCAATCCAGAGTACCTGTATGACAAGACTGACTGCCCTTGGACGAACGGCGGTGATGTCATGGCACCGTCCCTCATCCAGTCAGAGAATACCTAGTATTCAGTAAAAAAAATACCAGGTGTCCTAATAATCAGCTCAGCAACTGTGTTTTAACAGCATAGGAAAGGCACTCCACATAGTGGCTGTTGCAAGGATCCGTAATACGCTGTAGTAGCTACAGCTACTACAGTGTATTACAGGATCTCCATTGCCCTGCCAGGATCATATACAGTATATACTTACATTGTGTCAAGCTGGATGAATGTAAATATACTGTATATATATTTTTAAAGCTGGAGCTCTACTTTAATGCCAATTTATTGTGTATATGTTTATACAGTATATACTGTAGGTAGTTTAATGTATTTAGTTGCGTTTTAGCATGCTGACATTTATTTTTGAACAACTCTGACTTGGATTAATATTTTACTTTCTAAACTAGGATGTCACTGGCTGCACCCAACGTGAATTTTTGGAATCGGACGCAAATATAGTAAGAAGTGTTACACACACACTTTTTTTTTTGTTCTAATATATCTACTATGCAAAACTAAACACACAAACCATATTTTATTAATTGCTGTTTTGTTTGCATTTGCCAGGAGGAGATAGTGATGGACCTTGAAGGAGCATTGAAAAAACTGACAATGAATGTGAAGCAGCTCTTGGTAAGACCAATTTGCAATAATGTGACTATCTTAAGCTGGCCATACACCTTATAGATTATCTGCAGATTTTCTATGGCCAGATGGAAAAAGTGCAACAGATTCCTCCATCTATGCTAAACAGAGTACAAAGATCAGTAACAACGCACAGTACAGAAGTCAGTGGTGCAATGCAGAATACAATGTGATGCGCAGTGCAGAGATCAGCAATGTGACGCGCAGTGCAGAGATCAGCAATGTGACGCGTAGTGCAGAGGTCAGCAATGTGACGCGCAGTGCAGAGGTCAGCAATGTGACGCGCAGTGCAGAGGTCAGCCATGTGACGCGCAGTACAGAGAGAAGTGGTGTATCAGGAAGCGCCAGAGGTAGATCATATACAGTCTCTCATAGAGAGCTTAATGTTTTGGCATCTATGCAGGAAGCAGCCCCAAGGCAGTCAGGGGGACTGGCATCACTAAAAGACAAAGACAAAAAGGGGGTGCCTTTTCCTAGTGCAGATCAGTTTTATTCAACAATAAGTTAAAATATAAATTGACAAGTACTCACAAAGGTGGATAATCAACAGGCATTTAGAACAGTGCAAAGACCGGGCCGAAGATGCAGGCAGCAGCAGTCTGTATGATACGTCCTATGTGTAGATCGGTATAGAGGAGTGTTGACACGTTTCCGGGGCACGCCCCCTTCCTCAGGACATGTCCTGACGCGTTTCCGTGGCACTCCAATCAGCCACTGGCAAACAAATTCAGGATGTGGAACATATAGAGCTGCCCTAATCTCCTGATTCAGAAGGGCTTTGGATTTAGATGTCCTAAGCAGGAGCTGTGTCCTGCTTAGAAGAAATTGAGCAATTCCTGAAGCTCCAGTTCCACAGGCCTATTTCTCCAGGTCCCACCATTTGAAGTGGTCTACCACTTTGGAAAGTGCATAACCCCTAATAAATGTCTTACCAGCATGCCGGATCCATATAACATAGCATAATATATTGAAATGCATTTCAAAACAATGTAGGTTACAAAATACATTGGTATTCATTTTCTATAAAGTGTCAGCTGTTTTCAATAGCCTGTGATGGCCTAGGTTCTTTTTAGTGGAAAAACATACACAATGGCTAAGAACCACTCATGTCCATCTGGTCTAATATCAAACAAAGTTAGCTCACATCTGTCCCATTGCTAACCTTAGTGTATTCTTTTTACAGACACATCTACTTAAACCTCAAACTGATGTATCGAAAGTTATTTGTGTAATTCTGGTAAGTTTTCCATGTCCTGGCCATGTGCAGTCACTAGAAGGCATTACGCCTACAGGCTAATGTATAAACCTTGCACATATGGCTAAAACTCAGCGAATGCAGTTCGCATGCCTTTACTGCCAATATATGGCGCCAATGTGCATAGGGCAGAAGGTTTATCCATTCATGACTCCCAGAGGCAGATGCATGATGGATTTGTAGTTTCACCACAGCTAGAGGGCCGGAGTTTGAAGAAACTAGTATAGTGGGAACAAACCTTTATTTATCTGAACTGTAGACCTGTCCACTTTTCAACTGGAAAGGTTACAGGGGAAAAAAATATGTATGTATGTAGGTATGTGCGTGTGTGCGTGTGTGTGTGATATATATATACACATATATATACACACACACACACATACATACATACATACATACACACGTGAAAAAGTGTTGGCCCCCTTCCTGATTTTTCATTGTTTTGCACGTTTGTCACACCTTAATGTTTCCGATCATCAGACAAATTTAAATATTAGTCAAAGATAACACAAGTAAATACAACATGCAGTTTTTAAAAGGAGGGTTTTTATTATTAAGGGAAAACAAAACCCAAACGCACATGGCCCTGTCTGAAAAAGCGTTTGCCCCTAAACCTAATAACTGGCTGGGCCACCCTTGGCAGCAAGAACTGCAATCAAGCGTTTGCGATAACTTGCAATGAGTCTGTTACAGCGCCGTGCAGGAATTTGGGTCCACTCATCTTTGCAGAATTGTTGTAATTCAGCCACATTGGAAGGTTTTCGAACATGAACCGCCTTTTTAAGGTCATGCCACAGCATCTCAATAGGATTCAGGTCAGGACATTGACTAGGCCACTCCATAGTCTTCATTTTGTTTTTCTTCAGCCATTCAGAGGTTGACTTGCTGTTGTGTTTTGGATCATTGTGCTGCTGCAGAACCCAAGTTCGCTTCAGGTCTTGAGGTCACGAACAGATGGCCGCACATTATCCTTCAGGATTTTTTTGTAGACAGCAGAATTCATGGTTCCATTTATCACAGCAAGTCTTCCAGGTCCTGAAGCAGCAAAACAGCCCCAGACCATCACACTACCACCACCATATTTTACTGTTGGTATGAGGTTATTATTCTGAAATGCGGTGTTACTCTAATGCCAGATGTATTGGGACACACCCCTTCCAAAAAGTTCAACTTTTGTCTCGTCAGTCCGCAGAGTATTTTCCCAAAAGTCTTGGCGTTCAGCAAGATGTTTTCTGGCATAACGGAGACGAGCTTTTATGTTCTTTTTGCTCAGCAGCGGTTTTCGTCTTGGAACTCTGCCATGCAGGCCATTTTTGCCCAGTCTCTTTCTTATGGTGGAGTCATGAACACTGACCTGAACTGAGGCAAGTGAGGCCTGCAGTTCTATGGATGTTGTTGTG
>NW_017307651.1:229956-246609 GCF_000935625.1 Nanorana parkeri
TTACATTTTGTGGGGGCAATATGCTCATATCAGTTAAAGTGCATGTCCAGCCTCTGTTTTTTTGGGGGGGATAGAATGGGGAAGGATTAGGCACCATGTCTTGTTTTTACTGCCATCCAGGGCTCCATTAGAGAGAATTCCCTTCACTTCCTGTCAGGAACCAGACAGGAAGTAAGAGAAAATCTCTAACTGAAAAAAGATGACAGGAATAAAAATACTTTATTCCAGGTTGCAGATTTTCCATCACTTCCTGTTGGTAGCAAATGTCACTTCCTGTGGTAGCAAATGAGGAAAAGATTTCTCGAAGGCCTCATGAACACAGGTGAAAAAACGCCACTTTTAGAGACAAATAAAAGTTGACGGGGTATGGATCTTCCTGGCCAATCACTATTGAGGGGTTGGCGCCTGCAGAGCTCGCCCTTCTATAGACAATTTTATATGTTGGTAGGAAGATCTTTAGTTGGAAATATCTTTCAGCAGCCAGTGACCGCGCACAGGGCCGGTGGAGGAAAGGGGGTGGAAAAATTCACCTGTGTATGGCATGGGTTCAGCAGGGGGTTCCAGGCTCAGCTTGAAAGCAGGTAGTGGAGCTCAGGTTCCTCCCCCGCTCATCCAGAGACAGCAATAGGGGGCTCAGGCACTGTGCGTAACTCAGGGGTCTGTTGTGCAATGTGCATTGCAAGGGCAGGCCTTGGTTGGGCTGTACAGGGCTCCACGATTTCTAATGGCGGCCTTAGCCCTAAACACACCAAGTGCAATACTGAAGCCGCAACAGCAGGTGCCATGTTTTTAGTCACTGTGCCGGTGGAGAGATCCCACAGATCTCTCTGTGACCGGCTTAGCGATACAGAGCACAGCAGCACTTGCCTCTTACATTCCTCACGTAACAGCCGCAGGCCTCGGTGCATGGCTGCAGTTTTGCAGACTTCCCATACCACATGAAAGCCGGATGGGTGGTCACATGACCACCTACCAGGCCCCTTGCTTCATTACTGCACCCCTACTGGAGGAGGTAAGGGACAGTTGAAGAGATGGGAATCCGGGATGCCTCAGTATGTGTTTAGGTAGTGGAGCTCAGGTTCCTCCCCCGCTCATCCAGAGACAGCAATAGGGGGCTCAGGCACTGTGCGTAACTCAGGGGTCTGTTGTGCAATGTGCATTGCAAGGGCAGGCCTTAGTTGGGCTCCACGATTTCTAATGGCGGCCTTAGCCCTAAACACACCAAGTGCAATACTGAAGCCGCAACAGCAGGTGCCATGTTTTTAGTCACTGTGCCGGTGGAGAGATCCCACAGATCTCTCTGTGACCGGCTTAGCGATACAGAGCACAGCAGCACTTGCCTCTTACATTCCTCACGTAACAGCCGCAGGCCTCGGTGCATGGCTGCAGTTTTGCAGACTTCCCATACCACATGAAAGCCGGATGGGTGGTCACATGACCACCTACCAGGCCCCTTGCTTCATTACTGCACCCCTACTGGAGGAGGTAAGGGACAGTTGAAGAGATGGGAATCCAGGATGCCTCAGTATGTGTTTTGTACTTTTGTGTGCACACCCTAATGCAATAGGCTGCACTCGCCTATGCCCTTCTTTTCTGTATATGTTGTAGGGGTGTGGTATCAACAGTCCAAGATTAAATATGCCCATTACTTCAATTAATACACATAACAGTACATCTATCACATTTAATACATTTGTATTAATTGAAAGTATTTACGGAGGATTATTGCATCTATGTCTCCTGCTCCATCTGAGATCATTTTTCTCCACTTCCATCTATGCCTCATGTCCCTCCCTCTTTGATTTTTCAATCAAGAGAGAACTTCCACGTAAATGTACTTATTACACTTACTCTTCAGCAAAAACCCTGCGATAAGTAAATTGAACAATCCTACAGCCCGGGCTTTGTTGTTGAATGCATCCTGCATTGAAACATTTTTTTGTTTATTTTGAATTGTTGTGATGTATTGCTAAAAGTGTAATCAGTAAAATAATGCTGACTTTATTTCATGCAGGATAACCTGAGAAAAAATTCAGGTGCTTCCTCAGAAAAGAAATCCATCTCAAGTGGGCACAGACGACTCACCCGTTCCATTGGAGGACTTGGTGGATCACTTGGAGGGCTTACCTCATTGTTATCTTTTGTAAATGATATTTCTCCACTGCTAGGTACTGTAGGGACTTTAGGAGGAACAGTTGGGAGAGTATTATCTCCCGTTGCTGGCATAGCGAATGATTTGTTATCAGGACTGGTATTAGATCGTGGGCTATTGGGAACAGTGCTAAACGGGGGCCCAGGTGGCTTATTGTCCGGTGTACTGGATGGTAAATTGCTGGGCGGGCTGCTAGGTGGAGGTAATGGTGGCTTACTAGGCGGCTTGCTGGGAAATTTGTTAGGAGGATGCCAAGGAAATGGACTGTTAGGAGGGCTGCTAGGAGGGAGTCAAGGCCTCTTAGGAGGAAATGGACTGCTAGGAGCGGTGCTTGGAGGGGGTCAAGGCCTCTTAGGAGGAAATGGACTGCTAGGAGGGGTGCTAGGAGGGGTGCTAGGAGGGGGTCAAGGCTCAGGAGGAAATGGACCGCTAGGAGGGGTGCTAGGAGGGGGTCAAGGCTCAGGA
Source organism: Nanorana parkeri (assembly GCF_000935625.1). Taxonomy (NCBI): domain Eukaryota; kingdom Metazoa; phylum Chordata; class Amphibia; order Anura; family Dicroglossidae; genus Nanorana; species Nanorana parkeri. The sequence goes on from NW_017307651.1 coordinate 232,574, forward strand.
GGAAATGGACTGCTAGGAGGGGTGCTAGGTGGTCAAGGCTCAGGAGGAGGTCTTGGTAGTGGAGGCCCCTTAGGAGAAAATGGACTGCTAGGAGGGTTGCTAGGAGGGGTGCTAGGAGGGGGTAAAGAAAAAGGCTCAGGAGGATTACTCGGTGGTCTGACTGGAAACCTCTTAGGTGGATAATCTGGAGGACATCTTAATCTTGGATTACTTCTGTGATATTAGGTAAACATCCACAATACTTGGCAGATGGATCAGAGTGATTTTATAATATATATAGGTTTTTTTTAACTGCTTTTTTTTACATTTTACATTTTCTAATTTTACATTTTTAAGCTCTTGTATGCCATATGATCTCTAAAGTTACTTAATTCACACTTTAGCAAATACAAATAATAATTATATTGTTATTGCCAATAATAATAATGCAAGTGTGTAGCTATTATGAGATGTAGATGTAAGATAATGCTTTTGGCTCCAGTTAGGTTTTTATTTTTGTTTATTTTTAATTACTTCGGTTTAAAGTTCACCTTTTTATAACATTTTAAAAAATGAACTTACTAACATGACCCACCCATCTCCCCGGTTCTCGCTGTACTTACTTGTGCGATGCCCCCGCCATCCAGTGTAGTGGTTCTTACACCATACACCACACTTCAAAGCCCTACAGTCTGTAATGATGTTAATGCTTGCAAATGGCGGGCAATCATTGGTCAAACCGGTAACATGACCACATTGACCAATAAGAAGTGCTTCTGAGCCGGAGACCAAGTCCTGGAAATAAAAAGCATTTCTTATTGGGAGGCAGGGGCATCACACAGGTAAGTGCAGTAGGGACGGGGGAAAGTGGTGGTATGAGTCCTTTATGGGTGTATTGTGAGTTTTCTTTGCAAATTGTAGACTAATCCTGGAGCAGTTGCTCATGGCAACCAGTCAACCATTAGCTTTCATTTTCAAAGCCTAACTGTCTGCGTTTGAATACAGAATACATCCATTTTCCCTAGCCGATAAAGCATCAGATTAAAGTCTATGTATTACTAAGATCTCATATAAGCTTTATCATTTTAAAGAAAATCAAAATCTTTAATTGCAACTTTTTTACATAATGAGGGGAATTTAACAAAACTGAGGCAGACAGAATGTAGAGCAGTTTCTCATGGCGACCAATCAGATTCTTTCATTTTCAAAGCTTAACTGTCTACAGCATACATCCATTTTCCATAGCCCATCAAGCATCAGATTAAAGTCTTTGAGGGGAATTTATCAAAACTGGTTGCCATGCACATATGCTCCAGATTTTGTCTGCTCTAATTAGCTTCTCTCTTTTATTTTCAAGTCTTAACAGAACAAACTGAAGTGAGAAGCTGTTGGATGCCATGGACAACCTGCGCCAGATTCTGTCTGCTCCAGTTTTGATCAATTTCTCACCTATGTATCACTAAAATCTTATATAAGCTTTAACATGTTAAGGAAAATCGAAAACTTTTATTGCAGCTTTCATTAACATAATGAGGGGAATTTAGCAAAACTGAAGCAAACAGAATCTGGAGCAGTTGCCCATGGCAACACATCAGATTCTCTCATTTTCAAAGCTTAAAGTGACACTAAACTCAGTAGGTAAGTCATAAAAATGTATTCCACTACCTTAACTATTAACAAAAATGTATCTTATTTGTGTATCACTCAGCTGTAGATCCATTCCTCAAATCATCTCTGAATTGGTGCTGACACTGTCCTTCCTTCTGGAGGGTGGCTAGTTGTGTTCCCCATGGTCCCTGTGTGTGTTGTAAAGTAGCCACCACTCCAAGCTCGCTTCTGTGATGGACTTCAAACTGAATAAAAATTAGTAAATGTGAGATTGTAGTCCATCACAGGAGTGAGCTTGGAACGGTGGCTACTCTACAACACACACACAGGGACCATAGAGAACAAAAGTAGCCACCCTCCAGAAGGAAGGACAGTGACAGCATGAATTCAGGGATTATTGGAGGATATACAGCCGAGTGATACACAAATAAGGATTAATATTGTTAATAGTTAATGTACTTGAATGCATTTTTATAGTTTAACGAGTTTAGTGTAATTTTAACGTAAAAAACAGAAACGTGAAGCTGATTGGTTGCCATGGGCCACTGCTCTAGACTCAGTATGTTCCAGTTTTGATAAATTCCCCACACTATGTAGTGATCTTACCATGAAGGTCCCTGTTTAGGCACCTTCTATTACAGAGTGACAATTCTCTGTCCCTGTCTCTTGACTGTTCTCTTGTGTTGTCACCTTGTCACACACTCTCCCAATGGAGACTGCAAGTGGGCATGCTGATGCACTTTAAACAGGCATTTTCCACTGTTTTCACCTTCAGAATACTTACACCGCCCTAAGGTTGAAAATATCATATAGACTTATATATTCCTAAAACCTAGCTACTAACTCCCACAAGCTGCCAAATACAAGGGGTGGGGGAGCATACAGAGGGTGACTATTTGGCTGTCTGAAGCAAAATGAAATACTTACAGTGTTATTCACAAAAGGGTGAAGAGTCTGGAGAAGGCAGGAGAAGTGAACAATCTAGGACAACATAGCCGATTTGCCTTCTCCAAACTCTTCACCCCTTTGTTAATAACCCTGTTAATGTTTCTTGGCATGGGGGAACCCCAGTATGGGAGAGTACCTAGCCTCATGTTAGCTCCAACCAGAGAACAGGGAGTGTGGACCGGACTACTCCTTTTTCACTCCCTTTGGAGAAACTAGTGACAGGGAAGGGAAGGTGAGAATTATTATCTGGGTTGAGTAGTTAAGTGAACCCTCTGCTTTAATGTACATGGGAAAAGCACTAGGTATCTTTTTTTTTTTAATGTCAGGCAATGGATCTAAGTTGGATAACGTTGGTTAAAGTGCCAAGGCTTAAACGCATCTCATTTGATAAAACTGTCAAATAATTTGAAATCAGATCCATTAGAAATAATTGATTCATGTTTACTTTTTATTTTTAGAGAAAGAACAATGAAATTCTACTCTGCTGGAAATGATTGACACTGTCTGCTGATGTAGTTTAGTGCAAAGCTATTCACAGCCTGAATAAATATAATAAATTAAATGAAAAGCAGTATGTGAGTCAATGGTCCTCTTTTTCTTCCACAACAGATCCCATACCCTGTATTTCAATACTGTTGTTGAAGTTGTGTACCGTTTGTATGTTTACATGCCATCTATAGGGGATAGAAGCAATATGTATAAGGTATTAGTAAAGTACAAGTCGCAAAGTACCTTGCTTGTAGAAAACAACCACCCACCCCTCTTTGACCAAAGCAGAGCTAAATGTAGAAAACAGCCACCCGCCCCTCTTGCCCAAAGCAGAGCTAAATGTAGAAAATAACCACCTGCCCCTCTTGCCCAAAGCAGGGTTAAATGTAGAAAATAACCACCCGCCCTCTTGCCCAAAGCAGGGCTAAATGTAGAAAATAACCACCCACCCTCTTGCCCAAAGCAGGGCTAAATGTAGAAAATAACCCCCCACCCTCTTGTCCAAAGCAGGTTTAAATGTAGAAAACAACCACCCGCTCCTCTTGTCCAAAGCAGGTTTAAATGTAGAAAACAACCACCTGCTCCTCTTGTCCAAAGCAGGGTTAAACGTAGAAAACAACCACCTGCCCCTCTTGCCCAAAGCAGGGCTAAATGTAGAAAACAACCACCCACCCTTGCCGGCCCTCTGCTCCCTGCAGCCCTGAGGCAGTGCGGCAAATCTGGCCCTGCAGATACAACCAGCCCTTTGAGGGCAACCATAATGCTGATGTGGTTCGTAATAAAATTGAGTTTGACACCCCTGGCTTAGGACAACATACCTGAACCGAAAAGTGAGCTGAATTGGAGAATTTTTCCAATTAGCTATTTTGGCTAGAATGTTCACTTCTCCTGCCTTCTCCAAACCCTTTACCCTATTGCAAATAGCCCTGTTATAGAATTTATCACCCCATCACCACGGTCCCTCCTCACTACAGGCCCCTCCAGCTGTTGTGGAACTACAAATTGCATGCAAAATGCAATTAGCATTGTAAGATTCTCAAAGCTACTGGCATGACTCCCCAGAGACAGTTGCATGATGGGACTTGTAGTTTCCCAACAGCTGAAGGGACGGAGTTTGTCCACCCCTTGTGTAAAATATACGTTGTTACTAGAGCTGAGTAAATATTATAGTAAGGAGGGGCGACAGAGGTGGTCAGCACTACAGTGAGAAGAGGACTGGGAGATATGTTTGGACAGTTAGGCCCCCGTTCACATTGAGCGATTTATCGCGCGGTAATTCCCGCGATATAGCGGCTATTTACCGCGCGATATCGCTCTTCAATGCTTTGCAATGGGGCAAAGGGTCCTGCTGTCGCTGGTCGTGTGTCGCTACAGCAGGACCCTTTTTGGAGCGGATTTTGCCGCGATTCTCGCTTGCTCAATGCAAGCATTTGCGTGATATCGCGTGACAAATCGCGCGACATCGCACAAAATGCAAAACGCGCGATTTGCGAATCGCGCAGTGTGAATGGGGCCTTAGGATGTTCCCAGTGGAAGAATACCTCAGAATTGTGGTAAAATTATAGCGCACGGCAGAGAAATCGCACTCAAATCTGGCACATCATGCACCACTTTTAAAATTCATCCCAGGAAGTGCTCACTAAACAGCAATATAGAAACTGGCACATTTTTCAGTGTGCATCAGTCTGTGCTAACCCCCTGTTACGTTAGTACAACTCAGGGCCAGTTCACAGCAATTGCGGTGCGTTGCAGAGCAGTAGCTGCTGAAGCACACAGCAGTCGCACACTAAACTCCCCCCTTCGTTCTGGGGCGGGAGGGGGAGTGACGGTACATTGAAGTCAATGGAACTGCAGCCACGCCCCCTGCCCACAGTGCGATTGAAAGCGTGGCAAAACATTGCCTGCGTTCCGGTCCAGTGCGAACACAAAAAAAAATGCTGCATGCTGTTGAAGCCATTGGATCAGAATGAAAGCCAGGCACTTGTCATTTGTAGAAGGAAATGTCAGCAATAGCAGCAGTACACAGTGGTGATGGGGGGGTACTTATCAAAACTGGAGCAGTTGCCCTAAGTAACCAATCAGCTTCTATCTTCAGTTTGTTCAGTTAAGATTTGAACATGAAAGAGAGAAGCTGATTGATTGCTATCCACAGCTGCTTTAGATTCTGCCGTCTCCAGTTGTGAGACATTTCTCCCAGTGTGTTTAGCGTAGTCAATGAAATGTGCTGTGTAATACCACGCGCAAGCGCTGGGTGGCAGCACGCAGCCGACAGGAGTGACGTCAGCCATGGAATCCATCAGCTGCTTCCGTCTGTGGGCGGGCGCCTTACACAAGCACACTGGTTATGGACTTTTCCTGTGCAGTGCATCAGGCCAGAACGATTTCTTATTGGTCGATGAACGGAGAGAGGGAAGTGTCAGTTTATAAAGTGTCCTTGACAGGCAGGAATAGAGAAGAGCAACATGGCGATGCCTGAGCCTCCCGTGATCGAAGGCTTCACCCCGAGCGCCCGCCTGCAGAAGGAGGGCTTCAGGACCAAGTTCTCACGGAAATTCAAGGAGAATCCCTTTGTACCGATCGGTAAGTGATGGTGGCAGGGTCTCTGTAGTCTGCAGTATTCACATCTAAACATGCTAAAATATAACAGATCAGCTGTTTTATAGTGTAGTGCCAACATATTCCATAGCACAGTTTTTACAGCATAGGTGCTTACAGGAATACTTTAGGGCCCATTCACACTGGTGCACAATGTGTTAATCGCATGGGTCAGTGTGAGGTTAAAGCCCCGTACTGCACCGTGAATCTACAGTGCATTAATTGGATGGTACCGGTGTGATGCATGTATTTCATTGGTGGGAATGGGCCTTTAAAAATATCCTGATGCTAGTCAAAAATAGATTAAATTGCGAGCAGCCTGTAAAAGAAGATGAGTTGTCCGTGGGGCTCTGCTCTCTTGCATAACCATGGCTGCTGTTGGCATCAGTTTGGGGTGTGTCAGATGCTGCGTAACCTCCTGTGCTCTGTGGTTCCACCTGCTGAGCTGTAGTGACATTGTGGCCGGCAGATTGTGCCACTGGGGGTGCAGGCGTCCGACACACCTGGAAGTGACTGAAAGGAGTGACGACGACGACCACAATGATGATGTCACTTAAACAATGGAACACTGGAATGTGTGGGAAGATGTCCAGTAGAAAATGACACCATCGTTGTTGTTGTCGTCATTTCCTACTGGACGTCTTCCCTCACATTCCAGTGTTCCATTGTTAAATGACAAAGTTGCTATAAAGTACACTGGTTCTGAGAGGTTATTCAGGCTGTCATGCTAATCCGATGGTTTCAGTAGTTTCTGACCGGTGAGACGGTGTGCGCTTGACTGAAAGACATTAGTAAAAGCAGCCACTGTATATATCCAACTATGGGTTTCGTTAGAAGCAAAGCTGTGCTTTAAAGCAGAACCCCTGGCAAGAATGTTATTACCCTTGCAGTATGGTTACCCCTGCACTGGAAGGGTTAAGTGCTTGTTTTGTCTAGGGATCTAAAATAACAGCTCTACTCACCTGAACCATGATTCTGGCTGGCTCCCAGACCAGTCCCATCAGCCTGTCTCTTCTTCCGCTCCAGTGATGGTATGTCCCTTGCTGTCCTCACATTCTATACACTCTATAGAACGTGATGACTCACTGGACCTTAGACCGCTGAAACATAGGGGGAGCTGAAGGGAATAAGTTTGTTATTTTAGCGCCCTAGACAAAATGCACACCTAACCCTTGCAATACGGTGGTAGCCCCACAGCAAGGTCAAGACCTGACTTGCCCCGGAGTTCTGCTTTAAAGGCTAAGTTTATCTTTCTGTCCACATCACAACCCCCATGGCACTATTCCTTCCTTCTTTCAGGTAGAATGACACCAAATATCATGCCAGGGACAAAACCAGAAGAGCGCCAGACCAAAACAGATGTCAGAGTCCACAAACAAGTTAAATTATTGTAGCAATCAAACAGCCAACTCATTTTGAGGGCAGACGCAACCCCCTTCCTCAGGGCTTTTGAAACAATGAAAATAAACTCAAAGCAAATAAGTCAGACTTTTGATTTTTAATGTAGCTGTGGGCGCTTCTCCCACAATTTGTCGATTGCTGGCAGTGATTGGCAATATCCAATATCATTTAGCCCACTACCTCTAAGACCAGAACGTCATGGACACACCTCCTGGGGCATGGCTTACAAATCATGGAATTGGCCTTTATAGTAAGCAGTATAATACATATGTGTGCGTGTGCTGAAAACCTTGTGTCTTCATATAGGTTACAGTTATTGTACATGGGGGTAGCCTCGGTCACTCCATTGTCATTGGAACTGAGAAAGTGAGAGAAAATCCAGATTTGTGGGTTATCACAGGAATAAAGGGGAAATCTTGTGACTTCAACACTTGCTCCAGTGATGGTTCTCTATCAGGAGATTTCCATTTCTTACGAGAGAGCCCCTTTCACTTCCTGAGAGATTTGAACCTTACCATAGTCTATTTAAAATCGAAAAAATGTTGGCTTTAATTAATTAAAGCACTTTCCTTAAATGATGTCTCTTAATCCGATCTTCCTCTTCTTTCCTGTAGTTTTCAGCCATCTCTCCAGCGCTGCTGCGTGTCTCCGATCCAGCGCTGACTCTGCATGCGGGTGCACGCGTCCATAGATTTACTTTGCGCCTCTCCTTGTCTCCCGACCGAAAATCCGAACTGCGCATGCGACCGCTCCAAGATGCTTTGCGGCCGCCCGAGCAGTTTCGGATTTCCTGACGGGAGCATGCAGCAAAGACGAGGGTAACTTTAAAGCGGGACTTGCCTTAAATACCGCTTGATCTTATTTTCAGGAGTCCCTCCAGCGCTGGTGCCGGTCTCTGATCCAGCGCTGACTCCTGTGTCTTCCTGTCCCACGGAGTCTGTCCGATGTGCACGCTGTTGCATTGACTTACCCTATGTCTCTCCCGTCGGAAGATCTGTAATGCGCATGCGCCCGTCCATGATCCTTTGCGGCCACCCGAGAATGTTCAGATCTGTGGACGGGAGCACATGGTGGAGACACTAGTCAGTTTAAACCTGTTTTGTAACTTTTTTTTTAAATGTTTTTGCATATATTTACTGCTTGCTAGCATTAGGTGTATGCAAAACACGCAAGGGTTTTAGGACCCTTTAAGTGCTCATATTGTCCAGGGGGCTCAAGTAAAGCTGCATTTCTAACCTGATCCTCAGGGGGTTGCCCCATTGCAAGGATATGTTTCCTATTTTCCCCAGAGTTTTTCTTTAATGTAATTTGGTGTCAATAATAATTACACTGAAGTATGAATTTGAGTTTTATTGAACCTTCAGTTTAAATTGGCTAAGTACATTTCAGAAGCATCAAACAAAATGTTTAAAGTCTTACAGTTCATTTTCATAAAAAGCAGCCACAGTATGAGTGAAAAGCCTGAGTCCTGCCAGCAGCTGCAGAGTGGTATGCTTGCTGTCCTGTGGAAGCAGTAGTCTCTCTGTAGAGGGAAGTGTTTAAACAGTCAGAATAATCAAGAGGCACAAAATACTTTCCGGGTCTTTCTTATTAACAAAAAACACACTTTAGCTCACTGGTGTCTTCTGGTTTTTTTGCCTATATCTACTGCTAGCAAGCAGTAGATTTAGGCAAAAAGTTTAAAAAAAAAAGGCTTTAACAGACTGTTATCGCTGCACGCTCACGAGCCGAGAATCCGGAACTGCTCGTGTGGCCGCAAAGGATCTTGGGGCGGGCTCATGCGCAGTTCTGATTCTGGGCCGGGAGACGCGCACAGACGCAAGGTAAGTCTATGGGCGCGTGCACCCGCATGCAGACACCGCTGGATCGGAAGTGCCGGCAAAAAGAGGAGTCAGCGCTGGATCGGAGAGCCGCCGTACCGCTGGAGAGACAGATGAAAACATGAGGAAAGAAGATCGGATTAAGAGACATCATTTAAGGTAAGTGCTGACATTAACAAGGGGGAGGGGAAAAAATTTATCCTTTTAATGTCACTTTAAGGTTGAAGATTAATGTCTTTTATATTTTTCCTTCCCTGACCCCCCGCCCTTCATCAACCAGTAACGAAAATTTTAAATAAAACTTCTCAGTTAATATCACATACCTTATTTTAGACCCAATCGGTGTTTGTGCTTCTCCGTACAATGCATGCAGATCATGGCTGGTAGGTGGGGCCGGCAGGGTGCTATACATAATTCCTTGAAAACATTAGCACCTTGCCTCAGCACTCCAAGTAATCAGTCCCCATGCAAGCAGCAGGCCCTAGCGTAGAGTTATGCAAATTAAAAAATACCTTTTATGGGTGAGTCATTTTCAGTACTGAAGAGAAGCCTGTACAACTGTAAGTATTTTTTTTATCAATGCTATTATTAACTTCATTAATGTTTCAGTAGGTACAAGAAATTAAATTGCGTATTTACTGATCTTTACAGGTCATTTTCTTTTGCTGTCTCCACAGGCTGCCTTGCCACCGCCGGTGCTTTGACATACGGGCTTATCGCTTTCAAGCAGGGGAAAACCCGCCAGTCCCAGATGTTGATGCGCACACGTATTGCTGCGCAAGGCTTCACAGTCGCGGCCATTATGTTTGGAGTCGTTTTGGCTGCCACAAAATCCCAGTCTCGCCCTACTTAAAGACATGTTGGCTGATAGAAATGATACCTCGGCTCATCCAGAGTAATCATGGACCTTATCTAAGAGTCAAGCTGAAGCCTATGGAAAAGAGTTGGACTCAGTTTATAAAATGGGTCACGGGATAAATATTTGCGATGAAAATAAATATCTATACTAAATATATATGAATCTTCCGTGTAATGGCTACATCTGATGGCCAAATTCTACAATGACTACTGAGAGAATGCATGCCTCTGCATAACACTTTCCTATCTCATTTTCTGAGACAAAATGGAGGCTGTGCCATATATGTTGCCTTTTCCTGTTCAGCAGTGCCAATTGTTGCTGAAAGGGTTTAATGTGTGTGGATATCCTGCATGCAGTACATCAGAGGTAGGCAACCTCCGCATTCCAGTTGATGTGGAACTACAAGTCCCATGAGGCATTGCAAGCCTCTGTCTGTGGCTGACAAAGGCTTGATGGAATCTGTAGTTTCCTCACAGCTGGAGTGCAAAGGTTGCCTACCGCTGCAGTACATTACCTCACTCGAGGTTTGTATAAAGGACTGAAGTGCTTCCAAAGTTGAGCACACCGTGGTGCAATGTATTCCTCAGTAATGCCATCTGAAAGCGGAATTCTGGGCATTTAACCTGCCTCCCCTCTTCTGCAACTCCCCGTATTTCTCATTTTTAAAAAATCCTATACTTGCCTTTTACCTGCAGTCTAGCTGGTTGGGTGAGACCACAGCATCTTACTCTGGTGGCGGCAGGCATTCTTGCTGGACTAGGTGGTGCATATGTAATGATGTTTGAGCGCTGCCCGGTCCTGGAGCACTGTGAGCTTAGCCTGTGTGATGACATGTCCCGAATGACATGACTGCTGCTCTGCATGCGTTGGACTGAGACGGAAGCTTGGGGACAGTGCTTGAGCATATAGAGAGTAAGCAAAACTTTTTAAGGTGGGGAGATTGGGTTGGTTTCATGTGGAGGGGATTTTGAAGCTGATATTACTGTTTACGCACAGACGCAAGGTAAGTCTATGGGCGCGTGCACCCGCATGCAGACACCGCTGGATCGGAAGTGCCGGCAAAAAGAGGAGTCAGCGCTGGATCGGAGAGCCGCCGTACCGCTGGAGAGACAGATGAAAACATGAGGAAAGAAGATCGGATTAAGAGACATCATTTAAGGTAAGTGCTGACATTAACAAGGGGGAGGGGAAAAAATTTATCCTTTTAATGTCACTTTAAGGTTGAAGATTAATGTCTTTTATATTTTTCCTTCCCTGACCCCCCGCCCTTCATCAACCAGTAACGAAAATTTTAAATAAAACTTCTCAGTTAATATCACATACCTTATTTTAGACCCAATCGGTGTTTGTGCTTCTCCGTACAATGCATGCAGATCATGGCTGGTAGGTGGGGCCGGCAGGGTGCTATACATAATTCCTTGAAAACATTAGCACCTTGCCTCAGCACTCCAAGTAATCAGTCCCCATGCAAGCAGCAGGCCCTAGCGTAGAGTTATGCAAATTAAAAAATACCTTTTATGGGTGAGTCATTTTCAGTACTGAAGAGAAGCCTGTACAACTGTAAGTATTTTTTTTATCAATGCTATTATTAACTTCATTAATGTTTCAGTAGGTACAAGAAATTAAATTGCGTATTTACTGATCTTTACAGGTCATTTTCTTTTGCTGTCTCCACAGGCTGCCTTGCCACCGCCGGTGCTTTGACATACGGGCTTATCGCTTTCAAGCAGGGGAAAACCCGCCAGTCCCAGATGTTGATGCGCACACGTATTGCTGCGCAAGGCTTCACAGTCGCGGCCATTATGTTTGGAGTCGTTTTGGCTGCCACAAAATCCCAGTCTCGCCCTACTTAAAGACATGTTGGCTGATAGAAATGATACCTCGGCTCATCCAGAGTAATCATGGACCTTATCTAAGAGTCAAGCTGAAGCCTATGGAAAAGAGTTGGACTCAGTTTATAAAATGGGTCACGGGATAAATATTTGCGATGAAAATAAATATCTATACTAAATATATATGAATCTTCCGTGTAATGGCTACATCTGATGGCCAAATTCTACAATGACTACTGAGAGAATGCATGCCTCTGCATAACACTTTCCTATCTCATTTTCTGAGACAAAATGGAGGCTGTGCCATATATGTTGCCTTTTCCTGTTCAGCAGTGCCAATTGTTGCTGAAAGGGTTTAATGTGTGTGGATATCCTGCATGCAGTACATCAGAGGTAGGCAACCTCCGCATTCCAGTTGATGTGGAACTACAAGTCCCATGAGGCATTGCAAGCCTCTGTCTGTGGCTGACAAAGGCTTGATGGAATCTGTAGTTTCCTCACAGCTGGAGTGCAAAGGTTGCCTACCGCTGCAGTACATTACCTCACTCGAGGTTTGTATAAAGGACTGAAGTGCTTCCAAAGTTGAGCACACCGTGGTGCAATGTATTCCTCAGTAATGCCATCTGAAAGCGGAATTCTGGGCATTTAACCTGCCTCCCCTCTTCTGCAACTCCCCGTATTTCTCATTTTTAAAAAATCCTATACTTGCCTTTTACCTGCAGTCTAGCTGGTTGGGTGAGACCACAGCATCTTACTCTGGTGGCGGCAGGCATTCTTGCTGGACTAGGTGGTGCATATGTAATGATGTTTGAGCGCTGCCCGGTCCTGGAGCACTGTGAGCTTAGCCTGTGTGATGACATGTCCCGAATGACATGACTGCTGCTCTGCATGCGTTGGACTGAGACGGAAGCTTGGGGACAGTGCTTGAGCATATAGAGAGTAAGCAAAACTTTTTAAGGTGGGGAGATTGGGTTGGTTTCATGTGGAGGGGATTTTGAAGCTGATATTACTGTTTGGTAAGCATACATTTTATGATTTGAATTTTTGTAAATAAAACACAAAAACTACCAAGTACTTTCTTTTTGTTTTGAATATAATGAACCACATCCTTGTATCCCTGTATTGTAACTTCCTTTGTTACTACAATAGGTCATTGTGACACAGCTCCTTTTCTCAGATGAAGTCCCCTACGTACAAGCTCTACAGCAGTGGTCCCCAACCCCCGGGCTGCGGACCGGTCCGTGGATCAAATGGTACCGGGCCGCTCAAGGAACGTGTGCGACTTTCCATGGTCGAGAGGTTTAAGGCCGTGACACACTGCAGGCGAAGCGGCGCACAGGCGAGCGGCGACTCGCGGTCCTTCGCCTGCAGTGTGTCTAGTGAGTTCCGATACCCCCGCTCTGCCCGGTGACAGCGTGCGTAGCGAGATGAAAAAGTTAATCTCCAGCCAATCACAGCGCGCGATGCAATGAAGGCATCACAAAGCGGCAACACGCGCCCAGCCAATCAGATCACCCAGTTCTGAGTGATCAGTATCTGCCTGTGTCTGTATTTGCCTGTTTGCAAATGCGTCTTAGTCAGTCCACAGGAGAAGTGTCTGGTATGTTCATGCAGCCAGGTGCTATCCTATCCAGCACTCAGGCACTTTTAGCAAAAAGTAAAGACATTTTTCTACATTGAATTATAAAAAGAAATATATTATATATTACATGATATGCTTAATTATTTTTATTAATTTAATAATAATTTAAATGTATTTAATTTGATTAATAAAATAAATACAGATACGTATTTAATGTAATAATTATTTATAAAATATATATATATAATATATATATTATATTGCCGCCCACACAGTAGTGGTGACATATTCATTTTTTGGTGTAACTGTATTTTATTTTGAAGGCATGTTTAAATACAATTAAATGAAAACTATTAAATCAAAACAATCTAAAATATAAACAATCAACGTCCCCCCCTCAGCGGGCCGCGGTAAAATTATCACACGTTGACCGGTCCGCGGCGATAAAAAGGTTGGGGAGCACTGCTCTACAGGACATGTTGACATGTTTTTTATATCCATGACAGGTCCTCACATGGGCATGTAATACAGCTTAATAGCGCAGCGTTCCATATGAGATCTATCAACAGATGTCCTTGCTTGTGGTTCTATTGGGGGTGCATAGCTAGACCATGGATTAAAGGAGAACTATGTGGTCAGTGTTTTTCCCCATAGTTCTCCTTAGGGTAACGGGAGGACACAAACTAGTGTCCTCTCTTTACCCTAAGCTCAGTATACCGCTCGCGGTACACTGAGACGCCGGAGCGGATCCCGACGTAGATGACGGGATCCGCCCAGCTGCGTGAGTGACAGCTGGTGAGTGACAGCTGGCTCTGCCTATCTAGAGGCAGAGCCAGCTGTACCCGCCCCCTTCAGTTCCGCCAGTCAGCGCTGGCAGAGCGGGGAGAGGAGAATCCAGCCCCTCCCCCTGTCACGGCAGAGAG
>NW_017307651.1:247044-286029 GCF_000935625.1 Nanorana parkeri
ATATATATATATAATATATATATTATATTGCCGCCCACACAGTAGTGGTGACATATTCATTTTTTGGTGTAACTGTATTTTATTTTGAAGGCATGTTTAAATACAATTAAATGAAAACTATTAAATCAAAACAATCTAAAATATAAACAATCAACGTCCCCCCCTCAGCGGGCCGCGGTAAAATTATCACACGTTGACCGGTCCGCGGCGATAAAAAGGTTGGGGAGCACTGCTCTACAGGACATGTTGACATGTTTTTTATATCCATGACAGGTCCTCACATGGGCATGTAATACAGCTTAATAGCGCAGCGTTCCATATGAGATCTATCAACAGATGTCCTTGCTTGTGGTTCTATTGGGGGTGCATAGCTAGACCATGGATTAAAGGAGAACTATGTGGTCAGTGTTTTTCCCCATAGTTCTCCTTAGGGTAACGGGAGGACACAAACTAGCGTCCTCTCTTTACCCTAAGCTCAGTATACCGCTCGCGGTACACTGAGACGCCGGAGCGGATCCCGACGTAGATGACGGGATCCGCCCAGCTGCGTGAGTGACAGCTGGTGAGTGACAGCTGGCTCTGCCTATCTAGAGGCAGAGCCAGCTGTACCCGCTCCCGTCAGTTCCGCCAGTCAGCGCTGGCAGAGCGGGGAGAGGAGAATCCAGCCCCTCCCCCTGTCACGGCAGAGAGGTGAGCGAACGCCGGTATGTGTTCGCTCACCTCCCGATCTACTGAGCCGACCTGTGACAGTCTCATTGTCACAGGTCGGCTAGAACTATGAGGTGAGTGGAAATCACTCATCTCATAGTTCTCCTTTAAGGCTGTCAAAACCCATTGAAGACTTTTAATAACTTTTTGGTTAAAGGGCAGATTTACTAATACTATTTTCCAGTGATCGATTTCATTGCCCCACCCCAAGGGGCCATAAGGAAGCCATCACTCTTAAAGGAGAACTGAACTCAAACGTGAAGATTGGGTATTTGAAAGGGAAAATATACAGGGATGTTCACAAAAGGGTGAAGAGTCTGGAGAAGTGAACAATCTAGGACAACCTAGCTGAACTGGAAGAATTCTCCAATTCAGCTCACTTTACAGTTCAGCTATGTTGTCCTAGATTGTTCACTTCTCCAAACTCTTCACCCTTTTGTGAATAACCCTGTTCATTGTAACTAAGCAGTACCCTGAAAATGTTCCAATTGTTTGGCACTCCTGAGCATACAGCCTCATCTCTTGTTTGAGTTGGCCATCTCCACACAGAGACAACCTGCAAAACAAGACGTGCTAAATTATCAACAGGAAAGGGTAAGCTGCAGGCAGACCACAGGCAATACTGAAGAATAGTCATTTGCCCTCTCTGCCTTTTTGGCATATCTACATTAGTTCAGATCCTCATTAAGTTAACCACACATGTTACAGTCTGACTGTACAATCTTCTTTAGACCCACAAACAACTATTTAATACAAAAACGCATAGGGCTGGATACAATGAATAGTTTAGGTAGTTTCTTAGCTTACATGGTTTTAGTACCTCAAGGAGATTGTAATGTGTTTTAGCTTTACGCAGCTAGTTATTCAACCTTTTATATACACCAATCAGCCATAACATTTTGACCACTGAGAGGTGAAGTGAATAACATAGGTCATTCTGTGAAACCTTGGATCCCGCCATTCATGTGGATGACACTTAAACAGCTGAGGGGAGGGCTTGCGATGATTGCAGTGTTGAGCGGGCAGTGTGGGGCCTTTGTCTTCCGAAAATCGTACAATTTTCGGCAGGTTTTCCAGCTTGCTTGGAAGACTAAAGTCGTACGACCTTACAGTAAAAGCGGTCGCACACTGCCCATACACCTGCAGATTATCGTACGATTGCGGGATCACCCGCGATTATTATACTATAATCAGCAGTTGTATGGGCACCTTTAGTGTATGTGTATATTAGGCCCCATTCACACCTACAGTATATTTCAGGAGTGATTAGAGATTCCTGTGTCAGGAACTTGCGATTTCCTGCAGCAGGAATCCATAATCTGCCGTTTACAAGCAGCAACTATCATAAGATAAGAATGATTGGAATTATTAATCTTATAAAATAAGATTATTTAAGAGGGTATGTTCAGGAGCTCAGGACTTGAAATTTTGAGCCATGTATTGATGTCTATGGTACTTACTACACCTTTAAAATCCATGTATAAGGGCTACTTTGTAGTCAAAGCATTTGTTTTCTAAATGTGTGACTTCAGTGTCTATGGTGCTAGTGTGATTATTGTTATATCTATGTGATGTAGATGTTTAAACATTATAGTTATGGTTTATATGAAGACATTGTTATATATCTATAAGAAATGCAAGGGCCTAGAAAGCCATCAATGCTGGTTTTAAAGCCTATATAAACCCAAAAACAAAAATGTAATATATTGCAGCTTACCAGTCCTAGATGTTGTAGCTGCATTTGTTTTCACTTTTCAGGCTAGACACATTTTAAGCACGTACAGAAAATACCTGTTGACCTCATCAGAAATGCAGCATCCTAGTCACTTCCTGTGAGCTTAAAACAAAGCAAAGAACCTGATATTTACTACTACTATCAATATACCTTGTAATGAACATGAAAAAAGCCAGACATGTTTTAAGTCCAGACTTTATAACAACCATGGCTCCCTCCATAGTTACAATGGAGGGAAGAGTGTAGACCTGAAGGGACAGGAGGAAGTTTGTTATTTGCAGGATCATCAGGTGAAAATAAGGGAAAATCTATAGACAAGTAAGCTGCAATACATAAAAGTTTTGTTTTTGAGGTTAGATACATTGTAACATCATCTATGTAATATACTTTTACAATCAAAGATAAATTTCCATGTTACAAAAACAACATGACACGTTTAGAGTTTGTACTTTTCGATTTATTGATTTGAAAATGCATTGTGCACAGATTATACATGTCGTATGCAATGCAGTAGGTTTCCCCTGCTGAAAACTCTTGTTCATTATAGAGAATGAGTCCGAATACTATGGCTATAAGCAACATTCCACCAAGAGACAGATTGCCTTGTGTATCTAAAGATGGATGTGGAGCAGGAATCCATGCAATACAATTCAGCAGAGCTGTGCAGAACGCTTACATTTAGCATTATTGAACAGAATTGGAATGATGGAGTCCTCCACAGCAGCTGCTGCATTCGCATGTTGGTTTTAAAGAAGACCTGTCCACATTTTCAAATCGGAGGAATGAGAATGAGGCTGATGGGTACAGATCGCTAATTTCTATGGCCTTCTCTCTGGTACAACTTGTGTGTTGTACACTATATTGTCAAGTTGTATTGCAAAATATAGCAAGCCATGTAAGCCACTGGTTTCAATGCATGTTTTAGACAGAGAAATGCAAAACTAGGTATGCAAAACTTTTATATGGTGGACCACTGCAGGGAAGGCATCCCCCTTGATAGATAATACATCAGCATTTACTTGCAATATACAGCATTTCAGCACTGCAAAAACTGACATGACTGAAACTGAAGAACTGCACGAACAAATGCAGCTCTATGGTTTGATCCAGCAACCAAATAATAACAAAACTATTGGATAAAACTGCTGCTTTTCTAAAAGCTATACTGAAACATACCTGTGAATATTACGCAATATTGATAGTGTCTTTTTAGATATAAAAAAGTCCTGTTTGTTGACTTGAAAATAAATTAAAATATATTTTTAGAGACTGCATTTAGAATACTGGGATGACAGAGATGGAAAAACAAATGTACTCTTTTTAAACAATACTGGGATAAAAAAAAATAATGGTTTCATACTACTGACAAATGTAAGCTGCTGTAGATACTTGGAAGATGTATTTTGTATTGTTAGTTTGGAGTGTTTTCAATTACAGCAATTTTTTCTTTTTACATTGAGAAGGAATGCTTTACAGATCACAAAGTTGGTTTAATTGAAACCTGTACAATGTCAACATAGGTCACCCCTATAGGTAACAGACTTTTCATACTACAATAGGGAGAAGGGGACTATAAGCAAACCATTAAACTAATAAAAGAAATATAAGTTCCACCATTCAGCTGAGGATTTCTCTTGCTCTGTAAACGGGTGCAAGTCATCCATCCAAAAAACATTCTGTGACTGCATAATCCATCCTGTTCGGTCAATATTATTTAAGGAATAGCTTACACGTAGAGACCAGCTGGATGAAGACATGTACAGCTGGCCAAAGAGAATTGTGCAGTTTTATTGAAAGTACAGTATTCTACGACAAAAATTTCGATTTTTATAACTCATCAATTTTGTTAAAGAATTTAAGTTATTTGATATTAACTAACCTATTTCTGTATAATGTGTCCTTGCCTCTGTGCATAGGTTTTATACCCTCTTTCAAGGGGATTTACAGTACTTTGCACCATTGCCACACATGCTTTACATTTCTCAAACAATTTATGACAAATATACAAGCGAGCATTCTAAAAAGACAGGCACACAGAAAAAAATCAAACATCTCATAAGCTTTTCTTCTCCCCACCACATGCTTCTGCTACAACAGTCAGCATTCTTAAACTATGTCATCACAACTTAAAGTTGAAGTGGTGATGCTGTACTGCAGGTTGTAATTTGAGTTCATTAAAGGGTGTCTTGCTGAGGGCGCGATGCAGGATTGGTGACTTGGTCATGTTCATGACATAAATGCATGGGCCTCCGACCAGTGATGATGGACTCTTTGGTATAATGTGAAGCAGGGAGGTGAGGTGAGGTTGGAGAGGAAAAGTTAACGAGACAGAGGTGTCTGTTTCATGGAGATAAGCACGGATCTCATACGAGACACATCTTTCGACTGCTTGCTGCTCTTGGGGTTAAAATCGCAAAGACGGGCAACGCGTTCCCACTCAGTGCCAGTGTCATCATCCTTGGTCTCAGAGGCAAGGACTTCATCGGATGCTCTGGTTATAAGAACAGTGTAAAGGTTAGCGACAATGACAGTGTAGATAGCCAGTGAGCATGCTTAACTCCAACTATTGCACATGTTTAAAGTAAACCTTTTAAAAGAGACATATGGAACCTCCCACTGTTATCTTCTAAACATTCCACTTGCCCAACTATTATGCTAGCAAAGTGAAACAAGATACAGAGGGGCACACATAGGGATATTTTCTTGACAATAAAAATAATAATAGGCACCTTGTAATGCCTGGTGCTCTGTGGGACCTTTAAAGGTTAGATTTAAGTGTCACTGCATAAAGAATTATGTGGACTGAAGTGTTGTGAACTGTCATCACTAGGATCCTTGACAGATATTGAAGCAATGCATGAGTAGAACATAAAACATATGTTTAAACATAATACAATTCTAGAATAAATGGGCCAGGAGCCTAAGACAAATATGCCTATAAAAATGAAATGATGATAATGACAGCGGTATTTTAAATTAACCTATAATGTGATATAACCTTCCCCTTTGTTATTATCCACACCCTTAGAGAAATAAAGTCTACCCTTGTGGTGTTGGTCATGTGGTCTCTCCTAAAGGGGATGATCACTGTTTCAGGTACATTTGCGAACCATCTGGCTTTACCCAAGTTATTCCTCAGGCTCTTTTGGCAGACACAACGTAACCGGTGTTGGAAAGTTGAAGAACAGGAAGTACGCCACAACAATGGGGGGAATTTATCAAAACTGGAGCAGGCGCCCATGGCAACCAATCAGCTTTTCTATTCAGTTTGTTCAGTTAAGGTTTGGAAATGAAAGAGACATGCTGATTGGTTGTAATGGGCAGCTGCTCCAGATTTTGTCTGCTCCAGTTTTGATAAATTCCCCGCAATGTGTTTTATGTTGGTACCTTGCTTTCTTCATGTTACTAAGGGTAACAAAAAGAGGTTGTTTAATAGTACCGGTCTACTTAAACTACTCCATGTTTTTTTGCTAAGTCTACACTTACAGCAGACTTCGCACACAACATACAGATGATGTTAAAATATAGAAAAGGCAATTCTGAACACATTCATTTTTTTCTACAGGAAATCAATAGAAGACCACGAGGTGTTTTATTAACTGATATTCATTTAAGGACCACTGTTGTAAAAAAATATTTTATCTGATGAATGTCTAATTAAAAAATAAAATAGGAATTAATCTTAATTCTATCATTATACTGTATGTAATAACCCTATACAGATCTAAAGAAAAGTATTTTTTCACAACAGTGGTCCTTTAAATCATTTGAGCATCTTGAAGTGATGCTGCTGACTGATTTTTATAGGTTCCTCAGGTCACAGAACTAGTGTTTATCTCACATATGTAAAAGGAAACCTATATGAAAATATATCTACAGGCTGCCATGGCTGACCTCTTTTTTCAAAAATGTGAGTCGTACAAGTCAATGCCTTGGAATAAGCGAGCGAGCAGCAAGTGAAGTCAGAGTGATCTGTGGACTCCATCTAAGTCAGTGTCTCAGAAAGTGTTAAAGCCACTGGATTAGAATGACGCCCAGGCAACAAAAGCCAGCAAAGGCAGCAATGATGTTTCTCTCATGCCAGATTTGAGGATTTATCTATTGCTATCTTCTGGCATTGATTAGTTAAGAGGACAGAGAAAGGTATTACCCAATCAATAGATGACATAAAATGTATGAAATATTTAATGTCGTACTACTTTCCCTCTAAAACTGTCCATTCAAAAACTGATGTGTAAGTGTTGCGTGGAGGCTACGGAGATAAGTCACCTACGGTGCTGCTTATTCCAGGTCTACATTTCTGACCCAGTGCAGAGATTTACACAAAGAAGTCATGATTCCTCTTTACCTTTTGTCACAGCCATACTGTGGGGGGAATTTATCGAAATTGGAGCAGGCAAAATTTGGAGCAGCTGTGTGTGGCAACCAATCAGCCTCTCTCTTCAGTTTAGATTTGAAAATGAAAGAGAGAAGCTGATTGGTCGCCATGCACAGCAGCTCCATATTTTGTCTGCTCCAATTTGGATAAATTCCCTTCTGTATCTCTGGTGACTTAATGCTGGGCATCCTTCTCCTGCTGATTCTCTGCAGAAATATACAGAGAATTCAGAAGAGCAGCATAGGAGACACCAATACTTCCTATAATATTGAGCTGGGGGAATTATGGCTTGTACATGCATGTCTGCAGGGTCACTTTCTGCTGAGTCCCTCAAAGTCATAACAAACTTTAGGCCAGATGAATCCACTGGACTACATCCATAAGCTTTGGCTGGACTGATACATTTTACTGCCCGATTTATATTTGTATACATGAAACGTAATTTTACCTAAAATGACAAAGAATCTAACATGTTAATAAACAGGGCACCAAACAGTAGTTCCATATAAAACCACTTCAGATGTACTACTATTATATATTATACTAGACAGACAAAGCTATGCACAAAGTCTGCTAGATTGTAAAAGAACGTAAACGGCAAAGTCTACAATTATACTATATGACCACTATACTGTCATAGCTGTAATTCTAATCAGCAGAGAGATTACATTAAGAATTAAGAGCTAAAAGGATAGAATAAAGAGAACATACACATAGCCAATGACCTCAGCATTAGGCTGCTGGTAAAACGCTTTGTCCGCAATCCTGGGTTAACAGCATGCAAAAGACAATAAGAGAGAAAGAAGTGAAGAAGAAAACAGAAAGTTAGTGCACACTGATGTCAAATTTAAAACAGTTTTAACCAGAAAAACAAACGTGGACTTTAAAGGACTTTATTAAAGTAAAATAGCAAGACAAATATAAAACACTAACACTTGTATTTATGTTAAAATTGATTGGCAGCACAGTGGCTTAGAGGTTAGCACCTTTGCCTTGCAGCACTGGGGGTTTGAATCTGCCAAGGCACTATCTACATAGAGTTTACATGTGCTCCCTGTGCTTGCATGGGCTCCCTCCCACACCCCAAAGAAATGCTGGAAGGTTAATTGGCTCCTGTGTAAATTGGCCCAGTATGCATGTGAGATGGGGACCTTACATTGTAAGCTCCTTAAGGGCAGGGACTGATGTGAATGTGCTGTTTAAAATGATCAGTGCTATATAAATACCTGAAATAAATAACTTAAAAAATATATACAATTTTGCAAATTATGATTGTATTCTCTGTGCCCAATTTACACGTCCATGTTTGGTTTGTATTGATCTCAAACATTTATAAACTATTTAACAACACAGCATAGAAAGGCCCACAGACCTGATTGTATACTTTGTGCCTAATATATACGTCCATGTTTGTTTTTAGGTTACAGCTGCTTTTGCGAATATCTGGATATGGGCCAATTCAAGGGAATCTTGCCTAGCAACAAACTAAATTATTTGATGTCAAAGTTATACTGCTGATCAAATGTTTACGTATTTGAACAAGATTTTAAGATTCTTAAGAAGGGTATAATATTAGATGTTTTTTGTTTAGCTTTTGGGCTTAAAGGGAGAAAAAAAAAAAGAAGAAGATTCACTTATACGCACTAAAGCTGGCCATACATTATATGCAAATTGCGTCTGTTTTTTCAGGTGCCGGTTGTAGCACCCTTTCGGGTGGCATCCCTCAATCAGCTGATTGAAGGAGCCAGCTGGAAAAACTTAGAACGAACAGAGTCAGCAACCAGTGAGCTTCCAGCTCGGTTTGGGTATTCTAAGTACAAAAAGAGACAGCAGGGTACAAAAGAGAGTACAAAAAGAGACAGCGAGGATTGCTCGATCAATGCTCGTGTAGTGTTGATGGAGGAATCTGTTTTATTTTTTTCATTCAGCCAGCTAGCAGGTTGAACCAAAAAAAAAAAAAGAACAGTGTATGGTCATCTTAAATATCATGCATGAGAAATCTCCCGCTGCAGCTAATGTTGTTTCACAGTTGACCCTGCCGGCCGTCAAAATACCTGAACCGTGCCTGTCTGACTGGATGAACGGGCTATTCAGCTGACAGTTTTCTTCCCAGCTTCTTCAGTTTCACCAAGAACCAGATGGCATGTGCTCAGCGTATAGCCAGCTCAAAGTGCAGTTCCACTTTTGCAGTCTAATTTGAGAAAACCCCTCTATAGGTTTGTTATGTGTTCCTATCCACACAGCATATCTAAAAAGAATGTTTAAAAATATATTTCTTACCTTTTAGGTATTTCTTTGGTGAAGGCCTTTCTGCAGATTGCAGACTACTCTGAGCAGTTTGAAAGTGAGACTAGATGATCAGACTGAGGGTCAGACTGAGCGTCGTCTCATTAACACACAATGATCTAAATCCTTTAACCCTTTGTTAGGACAGACATTAAATATGCTCAACATTCAAATATATTCAAAAGCATCCACATACGAAGTTTGGGATTTCAAAAGGCACTCATTGCACACATATTTAACAACACCCAAAGCATTTAAGCTTTACTGATAATACAGAGCAATACAATATCTACCAACTTGAGGGAATATGCAATTGTTTTATAACACGTTTTAGTAGATATTTTAATGCTCTGTGTTATCAATAAAGCTTAAATATTTTATATGTTGTTTAATATGGGGGCAATGAGTGCCTTTTGAAAACCCAAACTACCTATGTTACATAGTTAGTCAGGTTGAAAAAAGACAGGGTTAGGGTTAGAAAGTCCATCGAGTCCAACCTATAGAGAATCGAGTCCAACCTATAGAGAAGGAAAACAACCTATGTGGATGTTTTTGAATGTAAAATAGGGGAAGGGCACTATATTTGCCTTACTTTAAAGGCTCCAGGTGAACAAGGCAACAAGTGGGTTTATTGTTCAAATATACTGTAGTTTACAACTGATAATGCCAGAACAGTACAGGCAGGGTTAATTAGAGTAAACATAACTTTGCACAGCCCCCTCCATAACAGCCTAGTCTGGATTTTTAAGCAAGTAAGAAGCACTTTAAAAAGTAAACAACAATTTGTTTAAGTTATGCAATGTGAATGGGAAAAAGTAACAAGTAGGTGTTATCCCAATCTGACTTGGAGGAGGCGGGCAGTAAATCATCTCTCAAACAGTGACTGCAGCCAGTCAGCTGCAGTCATTGTCAGGTAATTCAATACAATATTCAGAATACAATAATCAGCAGGGGAGAGTTTTTCATCCACGCTGGATGAGGGAATCAAAAGATTTTTATTTCATGTAGCTCATGGGGAGCCCCTCCTGCACATCATTATTTTCCCTTCACTATGATGATTATTGACCCATACTGAGGTGTCTGAGAATAGTCAAAGCCCCAACTTGTTTTTGTTTGTTTGCTAAATTCAACCATCATTATTGTAAGCTTGTTCAGGTTTATTAAAGTAACATAAAACTTTATCTTAAAGATCTTATATTACCTATAACATGCTAGTGTAATTTCAAAATGTTTTCTCAATATTTTTAAATCAGCAGCTTTCATTTAAATAAGACCTGGTGATTCTGTGTTAGAGGTCTTTTTTTTCTCAGACGTTTCCTGTTATAGGGTGACAATGATCTGTCCCTTTCTCCCAACTGTGCTCCTGTGTTGTCACACTGTCAGATGGCCTTTCGATAGGGGACTACAAGCGTCTATTTTGATGCATTATAAGCAGCAATGGCGCACTGTTTTGACCATCAGGACACCCACCCTGAGAAATGGCATACAACCATTATTGGAGTAAATGTTGTTAAGACTTGAAGTGGCTGCAGATCAACAGCACTAAGAAGCAATAAAGGATAAAAATTGGTGAGAATACATATTTTTATTTCATTGCCAAATGTTTAGGATACCAAGTGCTTTAGCAAACGCCATGTAATTCTGTAAGGTTTACATCTACTTTAAAGCCACACTCCAAGCAAAAGGATCATTTACACACCGCACTGGGTGTGTAACTTATCATAAAAAAACTGTGTGTTATATACAGAAGGCTGCTGCAAAGTATACAAATCTTACTGTTCAGCATGCCGTCCTATGCATACAATGCCCAGCTTCTGTGACTCTAGCTGTACATCACTCCACCACATCACCCGCCCCTCCTCAATACTTGCCCATTCACAAAATGTATTTTTTCAAATACCCTCCTGTGACTGGAGGAGAGGAGATTATGTCACATCCCCGCCCACTCCTCTCATCCTCTAATCACAGAAGACATCACAAGACATTTTGTGTATAGAAGATAGTGAAGAGGGGCGAGTAATGCGACCAGAGCGCTGCCTCTCTTCAGTGCCCGGAAGGTGGATTTTTGGCTACAGGAGATGGCATGCTATAAGATGAGATTTGTATACTTTGTAGCAGCCCTCTGCACAAAACGCCCATCTTTTTAATGCTAATTTACACATCCAGTGCGCTGTGTAATTATCAATGTGCCTGGAGTGTGGCTTTAATATTTGAGATGTGCAAAATTTGAAATAGCTAAATCATTTTGCACTGCAACATTTAGGTTAGTAGGAAATGATCTGTACAAAGTTCCTGCAGTCTATGACGCCTAGGAAATGTTTTATCATGTTTTTACTAGATATACTAAATGGGTGTTGCCCTGCGGAACAATTGTCTAACTCCAGATTAATGGTTAACTTTGGCTGTCTGTTAGTGTTAGCTGATTGTCTCGTACACACCTTCCTACTACACTGTTTAACCAACTCTAAAGTACAAGCTAGACAAAAAGAGATAAGTGCATGTGTTATGCCGGCCATACATACAGTAATCTTCAGGCAAATGGAACTACTTGCAGACACCTATAAGCACAAAAATGACAAAACATATCAATGCAACCTACTGCCAACAGTGTAAATCATGTCATGGCTTCAATAATAACTGCTGGAGGCAGGTGGCATTGATCTATTCGGTCTGTAGACAGCTTATGGTGACAGAAGTGCCATCTGGTCAGATGGAATGTATAAAGGGTGATAAAGTCCTTTTTGCTAAACCCAGTATGACATGATAGGGAATCTGTCACAAATACTTGGATTTTTGCTTGAGTATATGCTTAGACCAATACTGGCCACACACTGTATGCAGACTGAACAAACAACAGATTCCTCCAGTCATACTAAACAGCATGGATTGACAATTCTCCCACTGGGCTATTGTATTCCGCCACTGCTCATTGGCTGCAGTCACTGTTCGGACAAGAACTTTCCACCTGGTTCTTTTGATTTTCTGATTGCAGGATGTCAGACAGAACGCTGCCAACAGGGCCACTCACTAAGCAAATTTTGTCAAGAACGGGACCGAAATTTGCTCAGTGGCTGTCATTGACCATATAGCAGGACAAAGTGACTGCTATTACTTACAGAGCTGAAGTGTTGATTTATTCTCCTGACTCAGAAAAAATCAATACACTCTGCAGCAATTTTCTATACTTACAGTAGCTATGACCCTAATGCTTTTTAAAGTTCCATTAAGTATTATTAAAGAGCAAATTCAGCCAAAAAGTCAGCATTTAACTATTATATTGGAAACAATTTAATGTTGTTAAATTTAGAAAGTTCATACAGTTTAATTTAATGTGAGTTCCATGAAAATATGCTGTTAGTACGGTCATTTATCAGGCTTTCCGTATGAGAGATAACAAGGAGCCTGTAGTGGGTGTGTTTGGTAAGAATGCTTCTGCATCACAAGGGGGTTTTGTGATCAAACGGATCACCATTAAAATGAAGTGGGGTGGTGTGGTGCACTACTGCAATGCCTGGATGGAAAAACTGAATACTGATCAAATATTCCATGCTGCTGGCATTTACCGCCAGTGTACTTTTAATACTCCTAAAGTAAAACTCTAGTTTTGTTTAAAAAAAAAAAAAAAATCAAAATTTAAAGGTAAAATACTGTATATAGATCGCAAAGATTTAACAACCGGTTTCTTGCATATTCTGATCTGCTTCTGTTCTGTAGTGAGTTGAACCATGCAAGTGCTCTTGCTAAAATCCTTAGCAAAATTAGTGCTAAGTGGGAAGTTTTTCATTTACTATAACAACATAATCAGTCCCTGTGACGTAAGAAACAATGCATCTCTGGTGTTCTAGATGTTCTGCTTTCTAAGATGAAATGTGTAATGCTCCAACTGTTAGAGAATATCAGGACAGGCTGAAATGGAAAGTTAATTTTGCCAACAATAAATTATAAAATAGATTGTGTAGCAATTGTATATCTTTTAAATTAAGCTCATTAGTTTCTTTCATCTTGAAGGTTTCTTTGAGCCCATACCAGGAGTATATCCAGCCTGGGGAAGCAGCCCCATTAGAAGTTTATGGAAATATTCCACTGGGAGGGGGATGGGAGGGACAGCTTGGCTTATGATATCTGTACCTTCTGCTCCTTCTGCTACCTACTGCTCCATTCAAAAGTCAAAGAGATTTAAATGGAGTTCTTTAAGCTTTACATATTTACAGTAAATGTAAATACAGGCTACTGTAGAAAAGCACTACAGAAAAGGCAGTCCAACTACTAACCTGTTTGTGACCTTATTCTTCTCTATCTGTTCACTCTGTCTCTGGTACCACTCTTCTAGATCTTTCTTGGCTTTCTCTCTCCATTCCTGTTCCGTCACCTTGGAAGCTGCATCTGTAGCATGCAAGAAACAAATGAATGTGTAAAAGAACGTGAAGAAAGGTCACCAGCAAATGTCACATAGGCCAAAATAGCCAAAGTGTCAGGGCTGCGCAGGGTCCCTTCCTCAAGGCGACACTGTCAATTTTTAATCACCGAAAAAGAAGAATGCTAAGCTGGCCATAGACTTACAGGTTCCTTTTGTCCAGCCTTTGAGCTGAACACAAGAAATCTAACAGATTTCTTCGTCCGCGGTAAACAGCGTGGATTGACAAAAGCCGGTGTCAGAATACCCAAACAGTTACTATAGCTAATTGGTTGGAGCCGCTGTTCGCCCAACAACTTTCCACCCAACTCCTTCAACAAAAGTCAATTGAATAATCGACTTTTATTGAGCCGGGCAGTTCCGGCAGCGCCAAACACAACTCAATTTTTTTAATTCGAGTAGTGTAGGGCCAGCTTTGGAGTTGCCCTTGGCAACCTATTAAGCTTTTCTATTTAGTCTTTTAACCTGTACTGTAAAATAATATGACAATTTACATTAGCTGACCCTGTATATGTCCCAGGGAAAGAGAACATATATGAAGGGAAGCAATGCATGCAGGGCCTGGATGACAGAATCGTTTAGCAATATGTTAGCTCTAAACTGTATGTTACAAGGTAGATAAAAGTAACCAATTTGTGTCTGTAACTGTTCAGCTTTTCACAATGTAAAGTAATACAATGAGATAGTATCAAGAACTTTCTGTTCCATGTAGTTAGTTCTCTGCAGAGACAGCCACGGCTCGAATTTCGGTAGAGCAGGAATCGAGATGAAATTGAAGCTGTCTATGGGGGCCTTGGAGCATTCTCCAAGAACCCAGTGGTGGATGGAGTGGTGGGAGAGTGATGAAAGGTAAGTTGCAGGGGCCCACTTTAATGTGATCCCATTGCTTTGCCCTGTATGGGAACTAAAAGGCTCAAAAAAGAACGACTCAGCAGCAGAAGCATGAGTTTGTTGGCACTCAGGACTTGCAGTCACTTGAGGCTGCCAAATAGGCTGCCAAATATTGATTTATTTTGCGGATGGGCAACAGTGAAAGTTCTTTCAGGCCTGACACCACTGTGACAGGTTTATAAATTAGAGGAAGGGAAAATAAAAAAAGTTGTTGCCCAGGGCAACCAGACTACATTTGGTGTTGAAGTTTTAATTTCCCCTCTTTTTTTAAATGTTAAATAAGCACCACCATTAAGTGAAACCACTACAAAATTTACCCAGCTCCTCCAAGCGTTCCTTCTGTTCTTCTCTCCATTTGCGGAGACTCTCTGGCTCCTGAGTAAGGCGGTCAGCCTGTGCTATAGCTGCATATCCATCATTGAAAGATGACGAATCCTAGAATGGATAGAACATATTATGTAATTTCCTCCATATATTTATCATATGCAGTGCTAAAATTCAGTAAATTCCCCCATAGGTCTATTTTATTGTGCTTTCTCCGTGACTTCAGAGCTTTGCAGCCATACAACCCCGGAAAACTCATATAAAATAGATACTGTACAGTAAGTGTATTCCCCTAATAAAATTGTAACTATGTATTGCTCCAAAGCAGAATGGTTACATTAAAAAAAGAAAAAAAGAATGTTCAAAAAAAGACAGCTTGCCATCTTATTATCACATTGATGTCCTAAGCACAGGTCTTTGTGGCCTTTCTGCATATTCAGCCTGCTTAAGGGCCTTGTTTGAATGATTCATTTATATTCCATATGAACAAAAGCAGACCATAAAGCCACAATGTTTTAAACAGCACAAATATAATTTAAAAATTGTCATCAGTAAGGATATACACTAGCACAATACTTTACTGTCCTGAAATGCTTGAAAATATTTCAGCTGACATACTGCTAGTGCCAGTTAGAAAATAAAAATACGGTTGTCATGACGAACAGTTGAAGCAAACATGGGCTCTGCCCGTGCAGGGAAAAGCATAAGACTTTCTTTACAGTCACTCTTCCTGTTATTATATACAGACTTTTACGGTCACCCTTCCTGTTATTATATACAGACTTTACAGTCACCCTTCCTGTTATTATATACAGACTTTACAGTTACCCTTTCTGTTATTATACACAGACTTTACAGTCACCCTTCCTGTTATTATATACAGACTTTACAGTCACTCTTCCTGTTATTATATACAGACTTTACGGTCACCCTTCCTGTTATTATATACAGACTTTACAGTCACCCTTCCTGTTATTATATACACACACTTTACGGTCACCCTTCCTGTTAGTATATACAGACTTTACAGTCACCCTTCCTGTTAGTATATACAGATCACCCTTCCAGTTAGTATATACAGACTTTACAGTCACCCTTCCTGTTAGTATATACAGACTTTACAGTCACCCTTCCTATTAGTATATACAGACTTTACAGTCATTCTTCATGTTAGTATATACAGATCACCCTTCCTGTTAGTATACACAGACTTCATAGTCACCCTTCCTGTTAGTATATACAGACTTTACAGTCACCCTTCCTGTTAGCATATACAGACTTTACAGTCACCCTTCCTGAGGAGATAGGGGAATGAGTCACATGTTCCTCCATATAAGGAAATGCCAGGTATTTTCTTCAAGGTGTGTTCATACCATGTCTGTTGCTGCATTTCCTGCACGCTTCCACACATATATGGTGTGAACAGGGCACATAGAAAACAATGGTTAATTATGTTGCCTGTTCACGCCATACATGTGTGGTTGTGTGCAGAAAACGGAGCAACAGACATGGTGTGGACAAGTCCTTACCCTAACATGAGTTAGGACAGGGGTGGGCAACTTAGGCCCTATAGCTGTACTTTAACTACAAATCCCAACATGCCTCTGCGAGTCATGCCTTAAACTGTCAGTCTTGCAATGCCTCATGGGACTTGTAGTTCCACAAATGTTAGAAGGCTGGTGTTGCTCACCCCTGAGTCAGGGCCTGTGTCGACAGG
Source organism: Nanorana parkeri (assembly GCF_000935625.1). Taxonomy (NCBI): domain Eukaryota; kingdom Metazoa; phylum Chordata; class Amphibia; order Anura; family Dicroglossidae; genus Nanorana; species Nanorana parkeri. The sequence continues at coordinate 263,498 of NW_017307651.1, forward strand.
CTTTTTGTTCACTTCAGTTGGTCTTTGCATTCCCATACAAGTCTACGGGCATGCAAAACCTGCTTTAGTCAGTCAAATGCAGGTCAGAAAGAGGTAAACTGCAGGTAAATGCACCTGTCAATGAATTCTGAATGATCTCAGAAGCATCTCAAATGATGCCAAACTGATGCCATCGACACAAGCCCAAAGCCCGTCTACACGGGCCCTCGAGTGTGTTAATGTAATGCAACAATGTAAATGGGTCCCTAAAGCATAGCTAAAAACAAAAATTGAATATTTTGCAGCCCACCGGACCTTAGATGTGATGGCTGCATTCATTTTCTTCTTTCAATCTAAGACCATTTTCAGCAAGTACAGAAAATGCATATTGATCTTGCCAGAAATGCTGTGTCCTTGTTACTTCCTGTGCGCTAAAAAGAACGCACAAACATCCTTGTCTTTCTTCTGTAACCTGCTAGTTCCATCAATCCATCAAAAATGGAGATGAACAAAGGCAGACACGTTTGAAGTGCACCCTGTGTGTCCGTCTCCATAGATACAATGGAGAAATGAGTGTAGCCACCCAGGGACAGGAATTGTGTTATTTGCTGGATTACCAGGTAAAAATGAAAAAAGATAACTAAAGTAGCTACCACATCTGTTCAAGTTATAATTACTGGTAAGCTGCAATATATTGTTTTGGGGTTTAGAAAGGCTTTAATGTAAACAAGGCCCAACTTAACGACTCAGGGCATCCCCTTTCCTTCAGTCCTAAATGGGAGGGGCTGTTTTCTTCAGATATGAATATGCCTTTATGCTAGTAGTCCTTGTCCTACTGCACTCCAGACCGGAATCCAAATATAATAAGATGGGTGCTGGTATGACCTGCAGATGGCACCGCGTAAATCCAAATGCAGACACACTCCCGCCAAAGTCTACTATGTAGAACGCCTTTAATAAAGATGCTAAATATCTATCAAAAACAATAGTGAGTCGCCTCCACATTGGCTCCTTGTATTCATCTCTCCCCCTCATAGTATATATGCAAAAAAAGGGGGGGTTTGTAGAGAGGGTTTGTGGAGAGATATATACCGAACCATGCTTAAAAGTATAATAGATTTATTTGGCATACAAAATATTGGTAAAATTCATAAATATCATTGTTACATACATAGATGGTTACTGAGAATCTCAGTTTGAACAGCATAATTCATCCAATAGTACATAAATTGATAAAATTCTGATACATATCAGCCATGATTCCTTCCAAATGATCCATTCATTATAAAATTTCTCCAAGGTGTGTCTATCAATGTGTATCTCAAGATAATCGTCTCAGAACGATTCATCCCTACGCGTTTCGCATTCAAGCTTCTTCAGGGGATTCGATTCATCTATCAAATGGAAATTATGCATGTAGTTACTGTATATCATTCATTTGGGCGTGCCCATCTTGATATCATGCCTATAGGGGGTGGGAGAGACCCATTGTCGGGATTCTCCCTGTGTGCATACAGCGCACACCTGGAACAGGCATCAGGTACTCACCTATATCAAGTACCTGGAGGTGGGTCGACATGGAGTCGGGCTGGCAGGATTGGCACCTGGAACACCTGTGTCCGGTGCTTTCAATTCGGCGATGGGGGTTACTTAAGCGGAGGGATATCATTGGTGCTAGTGTGGAGAGCGCACCATTCGGAGCTGCGAACTGAGGACAGCACACACATCTATTTCTCATATATCTTGGCTTCAAACCAGGTACATTTTCCCACTTCCCCTTCCCCTTTTTTAAATTGAGTTTTGATTGTCACCTTGTTTAGGCATTGATATTTGTTGCTGTGTCACCATCAATGGGAATTTCACACACCCAATAGTAGTGGATAGTAGTATACACACATGTCCCACCTGGGATTTGGGAAACACATAGCATACTGATTAAACTATCGACATACATATATAGGGTTTATACACACCCACCAACAGCAAGCGACCTCACCCAAGCAAACCTAAGAGCGATTAATCACTTATGTGTGTATACATACACATATAGACACCTTATCATATTATTTTTGGTATTCAAATACACACATTGTCACTCATAGTTGATTTTGCCATACGTCCCTCATAGGTTGCCGTTCCGAATGGGATCATATTGTGGCTCTCTCCCACTGCCTAGGGTATTCCTCCCTTTAAGACCCCGGCGTCCGGGTAGAGAGAATGGACGGTACGTGATGGCAGGGCTACCTCTAGCCACCCACCTCGTGCCAGCTCTACTCCATGTCGACCCACCTCCAGGTACTTGATATAGGTGAGTACCTGATGCCTGTTCCAGGTGTGCGCTGTATGCACACAGGGAGAATCCCGACAATGGGTCTCTCCCACCCCCTATAGGCATGATATCAAGATGGGCACGCCCAAATGAATGATATACAGTAACTACATGCATAATTTCCATTTGATAGATGAATCGAATCCCCTGAAGAAGCTTGAATGCGAAACGCGTAGGGATGAATCGTTCTGAGACGATTATCTTGAGATACACATTGATAGACACACCTTGGAGAAATTTTATAATGAATGGATCATTTGGAAGGAATCATGACTGATATGTATCAGAATTTTATCAATTTATGTACTATTGGATGAATTATGCTGTTCAAACTGGGATTGTCAGTAACCATCTATGTATGTAACAATGATATTTATGAATTTTACCAATATTTTGTATGCCAAATAAATCTATTATACTTTTAAGCATGGTTCGGTATATATCTCTCCACAAACCCTCTCTACAAACCCCCCCTTTTTTTGCAAAGATGCTAAATAACCATGGTGACATCAGTGAACAACAGGTGACATCAGTGAACAACATTTCGGAATCATTACTGGTCCCTTTATCAGGCAAGGTAAACACTGTGACACAGTGGTGGTGGACTTCTTTACTTCGTATCCCTTTATGCTAAGTGTCCATAAAAACAATGCATTGGTCAATAAAAAAAAATGATACTACAATGGCAGTAGTTAAAGGGTATCCATAGGTCATAAACAAAAAATAAACATGTATTTCTATATTGAATTTCTTTCCCACTCCTAATAACGGTATTGTAGAAGTCTGTAAACGTATTGAAGGTGCCCACAGGATGTTCTTCCTTATTGCACTGACAGAATTTCACTCAGCCCTGTGAATATGCACTACTCTCACAGACCCTGCCTTCTGAACTACAACTCAACGTCTGAACATTTTAAAATTATCATTGCTTGCAGGAAGCAATGCATTGTGGGACATGTAGCCTTTAGAAATCGAGATCACATGAAGCAGCAGGTAAAGAGATGCAAAGCACACTGGGAATCTGGGAAGTTGATGAAAGTGATGGGCAGACAGAAGGCAGCACTCATAACATAAAAGGAATTTTATCAAGTAAGCTTTGATTGCATTATGAAAAACAAATCTAGTATGTATTTCTATTACAATGCTGATGTTATACCAGGATAGCATATGCTGAGACTTTACAACTCTTAAGGTCCTGTGGTGGATGAGTTAACAAGCATGTATTAACCAGCTCTTACTTGGATGGTCAGTGAATGGTTTTCCTGTGGATTGGTGAAGGATCGCACATTGTCATTTGAAGATACACTGCGGTGTTATGGTGTAATGTGATGGAACTGTCTTTGGTTTTCTCTATGTGGGTTCTACATAATCAGCTGGCAGCTTCGATATTTGAGAACACTTATTAGAAACGCAGGTTTTTCAAAGTAAATCCAATGGATTGGATTTTTACCCATATTATACACTCACCTGGTGTATTTCTCCATTCATTGGAGTAGTTACTAGGTCATCATATCCACCTAAAAGACAAAATGATAGCAATAAATCACTATTCGTAGCAGAAAAGTCCTTTTCTGCACATAACACACAACCCAGAAGTATTAAAAGTTGTTCTGCTATACACAGTGAAACAAGAAACAAGGCCTGAAAGAAATACAAAGGCTGGGACTGCAGACCTTTCCTTCTGAAAGTGCTTGTTGCCTGGCTATCTCTGCCCTTAACCAGTTGACATCCGCAGTGTTAAACCCCCTTCCCACCCAGGCCATTTTTCAGTATTCAGCGCTGCGGTACTTTAACTGACATTTATTCCGTCATGCAGCGCTGTACTGAAATGAATTTTATACCCTTTTTTGGGGACAGATAGAGCTTTCTTTTGGTGGTATTTATTCACCACTGGGGGTTTTATTTTTTTACTATATTAAAGAGTTACATCTTAAAAATGCATTCCAGTACTGTAACGTTTAACAAAAATGTATCTTATTTGTGTATCACTCAGCTGTAGATCCTCAAATCATCTCTGAATTGGTGCTGACACTGTCCTTCCTTCTGGAGGGGGGCTAATTTTGTTCCCCATGGTCCCTGTGTGTGTTGTACACAGCTTTTGGGTTTTGCAAATCTCCATTTGTAGAGCCCTCTTGTGTGACACCCTGCCTGGAGGAGCTGGAACGCTTAGGCTGCTGAAGAACAAACAGAAAAGCAGGGCCACTCCTAGTAGATTTGGTGCATGATTAATGAAGTGGCTGTGCATTATGTTATTTTATTCTTCTTCACACAAATCAAGTCTGTACTAAGAATATCAGTTGTGTGTCATCCATAGTATAATGATACAAATGATGTTCATATGAGTGGAGATTTGAGATAAGTATATAGTTGGTATTTATAAACAGTTCATGGTATGATTTTCAAACAATCTATGATAATTTGGTCAGTTGGAGGGCTATGAAAATCACACGTGTGCTAGAGAATGGAGTTTACATGCATGGCTGCAAACTGGAGCCCAGCATTGCTTGGAATTTTGCAAGTGATGGTGAATCATCAGCACAGATTTTGGCCCTTTTAATGCCATGGGGGAAGTGACACTGAACTCAGAAGCTAAACCCTAAAAATGCATTCAGGCACCTTAATTGTTAACAAAAACAATATCTTATTTGTGTATCACTCAGCTGTAGATCCTCAAATCATCTCTGAATTGTGGCTGACATTGTCCTTCCTTCTGGAGGGTGGCTACTTTTGTTCCCCATGGTCCCTGTGTGTATTGTAAAGTAGTCACCGCTCCAAGCTCACTCCTGTAATGGACTACAATCTAATTTTTTGTTTACTTTATTGTGAATGTAGTCCATCACAGGAGCGAGCTTGGAGCGGTGGATACTTTACAACACACACAGGGACCATGGGGAACAAAAGTATCCGGCCTCCAGAAGGGAGGACAGTGTCAGCACCAATTCAGAGATGATTTGAGGATCTGCAGCTGAGTGATACATAAACATCTTTTTTTTTTTAAAGTCATTAAATGTATTATTGTAAATTCCTTATTCTGTCCTTTAATCATCCTACTGTAATACCTTGTGTAGTAGAGCTCAAAATGGAGGGAAATGGAGGAGGGCATCACTCTCAGCCAATCAAGCTCTTCCTTAATGCACATGTGCTGACAAGGAAAATGATTACCTAATTTCCTCACATTTGAAACCTAAAACTATAGGGCAGGGGTAGGCAACCTCAGCACCCCACCTGTTGTGGAACTACAAGTCCCATGAGACGTTGCAAGGCATTGACAGCCACGGGGCATGACTCCTAGAAGCAGAGGCGTTAGGGGATTTAAAGTTTTACCACAGTTGGACTACCGAGGTTGCCTACCCCTGCTATAGGGGTTATGTTAAACTTAGCATTCTGAGCAGATATGGTCATTAGGTAGCACAACACACAGAATAATGTACTGCATGTCAAAATATAAGCCATCGTCAACATAAACAGCACTCTCCCATCTGTAGCTGTCTACTGTTCCCCTCCATGATTCATATGGAGTAAAAAAACAAACAAAAAAGGATTGACAATCTAAATTTAAAACATTGATTTGTATAGAATGTGATTCTTTTACAGAACATGTTAAAAGCACCCCACCGGATCCAGAACAAGAAGTGCGGCCAAGCAAGAGGCGCGCTGAGTACACAACCGATGCAGCCTCCTATTGTGCATGGGTGCAAAAGTGCTGATGTGTTATTAGAACACCTTTGTCATGAGCTGTTCCATTGTACACCCATCCTCCAGTATATGCTGTCTGCTTCATACAAGTCAATGTCTATTATTCCAGTCTTCTCTCAGGCTGACTTGTTGAAAAACAATACCTCCCTGTTACAGAACAGCTCACATCAGCTTTGTGTTTTGTATTCCTTTGTTTTAGGAGAACCCCCTCCTCTAACTCTGTTTATAGATCCATTTACTAGCCAACTCCAGCTACAAAGAATAAAACATGAAACATGAGAAAAGTTAGATGTGTGACAATGCTTCTGTGTTCAACTTCAATTTTTAAACAGCACGCTGCTTTTTATTTATTTATTTGCACAGTGTCTTTAAGGCCTCATTCACACTGGAATCGGCCCGCACGTACAGCTCCATGCTGCGTGCAGGGTCGTACTGAGCAGCTCCCGGGAAGGACAGGTGCTGCATGTGATTAGTATGCAGCCCCCGTCCTTCTCTATGGAACTACACGGCCGTACGCCCCCTTACGCTCACCTCAAGTGCAGGTCCGTAGGGGTGCGTATTTCCTGGCTCGGACGCAGACAGGATCCATCCTGTCAGCGTACGAGTACCGACATGCAGGCCGGGTGAGCGTAGGGGGGCGTACGGCCGCGTAGTCCCATAGAGAAGGACGGGGGGTGCGTACTAATCACATGCAGCACCTGTCCTTCTCGGGAGCTGCTCGGTACGGCCCTGCACACAGAACGGAGTTGTACCTGCGGGCCAATTCCAGTGTGAACGAGGGCTAGAGATCAACTCTGGGTAAAAAATGTTATTAACCCTTTCAGTGGGGCTAACCTCGCACTGCAAGGGCTAAGTGCTCGTTTTTGTCTAGGGTCGAAAATAGAAAAAAGTTATCCTCACCCGAACCTCCGAGCTGGCCGGCTGCGATAGCACTCCTTCCAGCCTGTCTCCTTCTCCGCTGCAGTGATAGAATGTCCCTCTGTGTCCTCACGTCCACTGTGTATAGACTGTGACGACCTCACGGACCTTAGACTGCTGCAGCAGACAGGGAGAGAGGCTCCAGGGACCATTCTAAAAGCAAGCTGGCTCAGAGGATCAGGTGAGTATAACTTTTTTATTTCTGATCCTAGGCAAAAATTAGCAATTAACCCTTGCAGTGTTAATTGCTAATTAATAGCCCCACTGCAAGGATTAATACATTTTTTACCTGAATTTCTACATTAAAATAAAACACACTGAGACATAGTGTAGTGAACACACAGTGACATATCATAGTGAACAAACAGCGACATATCAAAAGTGAACACACAGTGACAACGTGGCAAACACAGTGACAACGTAGTGATCACACAGTGACAACGTAGTGAACACACAGTGACAACGTAGTGATCACACACTGACAACGTAGTGATCACACACTGACAACGTAGTGATCACACACTGACATACCGTAGTGATTTTCTTTAACTGGTACTATCACAAAAATTCACATTAATAAGGCATAAGACACATATAAGCATTATGAAATCACATCATTATTTCACATAATAAACACTTTTGCATGCTATGAATAAACAAGTGCCGCCACAGAGCCCCCAGGGCAGCCGAGACCAGACCCAGAAGCACTGTGGGTGTTGGGTGACATTAGACACTGGACAGAGTTTATTGTTTTCACCCAGGCAAACCCTTTCTGGTAAGCTTGCAGTCAGATAAGAGGATTAGCAAGGCATACCATATGAATATGATGGAAGACTGTATAAGCAGAGGTTACCTTCACTGGAAACTGTATGTCAAAACCATTGGTATTTTCAAATGATTTTGAACATTCATTTGTGTGTTTATCACGCATTTTCAGGCTTGACCACTTTTTGTGGCCAATAGAAAGGTAGTTACTGGGAGAAAAGGACAGTTGTTATGCACAAAATCTCTGCAAATAATGTGGATTATGTGTATTTTCGTGGTGCTCCCATTAACGTTTACAGTGTGACGATTCTGCCCAAAAACTAAGCTCATGTACTTTTTCAAGTAACAAGTAACATGATGCTCAGGTGTGAACAGACACCATTAAAAATAAGGGGATTCTGCATGTTAATCTCCACACTCCAAAGACGTGAGATAGAAACCTTAGACTGTAAACTCCTTAAAGGAGTACTATGAGGTGAGTGATTTTCACTCGCCTCATAGTTCTAGCCGACCTGTGCCAATGAGACTGTCACAGGTCGGCTCAGTAGATCGGGAGGTGAGCGAACACATACCGGCGTTCGCTCACCTCTCGATCCTGTCACGGCTCTCTGCCGTGACAGGGGGAGGGGCTGGATTCCCCTCTCCGATCTGCCAGCGCTGACTGGCGGAACGGACGGGGGAGGGGGCGGGTACAGCTGGCTCTGCCTCTAGATAGGCAGAGCCAGCTGTCAGTCACGCAGCTGGGCGGATCCCGGCACAATTGTCGTGATCCGCTTCAGCTGCGGCCTCTCAGTTTACCGCGAGCAGCAGCTCGCGGCATACTGCGGCATCTCAGTATACCGCGAGCTACAGCTCACGGTATACTGAGCCTAGGGTGACAGGAGGACGCTAGTTTGTGTCCTCCCGTTACCCTAAGGAAAAGCCTTAACCCCATAGTTCTCCTTTAAGAGCAGGGCCTGTGTTGAATGTGCAGTATGTAAAGTGCTGAATACATTATTGGCCCTATAAAAATACCTGTAATAAATAAATAAATGTTAGGCGATGTTGTGCTTCAGAAAAATGCACATCAAAGTGCTCAGGTGTGAATAATGGTTTAGGGCAGCCACATCACTGTGCATAATGACCCTCAATGCATCTGGGAATCAGGAGTTTGAGCTCCGGCTCTAGTCTGACAGGTTCCTTTATTTACATTGCTTTCTTGACAACTTTTTGGGTGTGGTGAGGGTGGGGCAGCGTGATATAAGCCTTACCGTGTACATTATAAAATGATGTATATGTGTACAGTATAGATTAATTAGATGAAAGCTTACATTTAAAAGATTCATATCTGCCCTCCTACTTTGCAATCTTTTGTCTGAGGACAATTCTCAAGCTGAAAGTCACACCTGAAAGATGCTGCTTACAGCGACCATTTCTCTAGGAAACAAAACTGCAGGGCAAGCAATTTGGGATCTGTTATTTCATATTATTATGCAGACAAAAGGAGCTGGGAGACAACATGCGCTATCAGAACAAGCCCAGGCTATTGACAGGACAGTAAAAGTAGGCTATACACTAAACAAATTTGGGCTGATTCAGGAGGAATCGGACAAATTTGCACAGTGGGTGCCACTGTCAGAAAATTCTCAGCCATACGGAATTAGTAGCCAATCAGAATACAATGGGAGCAGTGGGGGATTCCTTGACCAACGCTCGTAAGCCTTGATGGGGGAATCTGTTTTTTTTTTTGTGGTTCAGCCTGCAGATTGAATGAAAAAAATAAAATCGTATATACCCAGCTTAACTATCAGACTATAAAGAGCCCTGCAGATACCAGAGTCGTCCACACGCAATGTAAGCAACGCTAAAAAACGTCGCTAATATCTATCTTTCATAAGCATGCCTCCACAGTTATTATTATACAGGATTTATATAGCGCCAACAGTTTGCACAACCCTTTACAAAATGAAGGGAGACAGTCAGTTGCAATACAATTTACAACAAAATAGTTAGAAGGACCTCACAAGAGCTTACAATCTAAAAGGCAAGGGCAAGTGGCACAAAAGGTAGTAACTGCCAGGGGATGAATTGTGTGAGAAAGTACATTTCTACTTGTTTTGTGACTGGCTCTCTTTAAGATGTCCTAACTGCTCACTTCTGTGGTTGAAGATGAATGGATTGTGGTTAAAAGAAGTTGGCTAATCAAGGTGTGTGTAATATACCATCCCATCCACGGTCTCCTCCCTTCTTTATGATTACAAACATGTTTTATGGCATTCCAGTCTCCTACCCCTCCCAGCTCAGCTCTACTACAACCTGCTGCATTATGTTGAAATTGCTTTCAGCTACTGTAAGTTACCCAGTGGCATCAGACAATGGGTGATAGCTGCATAGTGTATAATACAAAGGAAGACATCCATGTGCTCACTGTTCTGAGGAAACTTTTTTTTTAGCAGTTGGACTGCTCCTAAATGACTGACCGCAATCTATTTTCTATTAAAATAGAACTGAAGCCAAAACATTTTTTTAGTTCTGGATAGCTTTTTTGGGTTTTGGGGAGATTTCCCTTCACTTCCTGTCTGATAGCCACAACGGGAAGTGAGGGGAAATCCCTCCAATAAAAGGGAAATTTCTGGTGTTCAGCAGGATCACCAGAACTTGTGCCCCCACTGAAAGATTTCCCACCTATACCTGTTCTGATGACACTTTCAGTGATAACAGTCACCAGGACAAAAAAAGAGGGTGAATCTCCCTAATGGGGATATAAATATAAACCTGACAGGTGTTCTAATGCCTCTAATGACTTCATTTGCACTATAATACCACTCATGCCCAAAAGTAGTAAAAGGAACCAGCTGAGACTTCTATGGAGCATTGGCTAACTGTCTCCTGAGATTTGTCCAGCCCTGTGATAAATACTACAACTACATGTTCCTCTACCACGTCTGAGTGGGAATACATTCATTGTCCTGGTATTATACTGTCTTGTAGTATTACTGTTCTATCAGTACACCATTAGTAGTACAGGAGTTTGAAGTATATCTATACCAAAACCATTTTTTTTTTGCTGCTGAAACTCAGGCTCAAAGAGCCTCACAGGTTAATTGGTCAATAGTATAGCTATACTATTGACTAATTATTATGCTTTAAGTACTTACCTTATGTGATGCTTCTTGATGCGAACATCTTCCTTCCACTTGTTTCCAACACTCCCTCCAGCGCTGGTTCTTCTTTCTGATACAGCGCAGACTCCTATGTCTTCCTGTGTCCCACCGAGTCTGTCCGGCGTGCACGCACCCGGCTGCATGCATTCACTTACACTGAGTCACTCCTCCTCTCCCCTCCAGTGATGTAGAGTGCACCTGCAGACACTTCCTCCTGCATGGCTGTTCGGGAAGCTCTGCTGCCGGGAGCAAGCGGCACAGACAGGTAAGTAATTACAAATTTGACACCCTTTTTTAAAAAAATGTTGCGGCATGTATCTACTGCTTGCTAGCAGTAGATATGTGTAAAAAAAACCCAAAAAAATCTTTCATTCTACTTTAACTTAAAAAAGCAATTTTACTTCTGTCTGTGTTGCAATTGGAGAGATTTCCTCTCACTTCTTGTCCTGGAGACAACCTTTTTACCAGACAGGAAGTGAAACAATCTCTTGCCTCCAACAGCAGTAAAACCTAACAGGAGTTGTTATCCCTCCCCCTTTCTAGCCAAAACTAAAAAAAAGAAAAGTAAACGTTTTGGGAACAGATACACTTTAAAATATAATGAAATCCAATAGCTGAGCTCCAGCACACGGCGTATGTCCAATGTTGATTTTATTCAGCATACTTTTTATGGAAAACATGCCATAGAAGGAACATTTAAACATTTACATTGCGTTCACATGTACCCAAAACATTTTTGAAAATAAAACAATGCCTGACAAAGGAGCCAGGAAGTGAGCAGACAAAATATTAGTTCAAGCATAACGTAAAGGACACATTTTCAGTCTGATTGTGGCATTCCACTAATGTGCTGCAGGGAGGTAAAAGCCGGAAGTATCAGCAAATCCTGGAGAGAAGAAACTAAGGTTGGATGGTTCAACAAGACAGTCATCTAAAACAAACGTCAAAATTGAGAAATTAAAGGAGAACTATGAGGCGAGTTATTTTCAATCATCCTGATAGTTCTAGCCGACCTGTGACAATGAGACTGTCACAGGTCGGCTCAGTAGATCGGGAAGTGAGCGAACACATACCGGCGCTCGCTCAATTCTCGATCCTGTCACTGCAGAGAGCCGTGACGGGAGGGAATGGATTCCCCCCTCTCCGCTCCGATCCTCCAGCGCTGACTGGCGGAACGGATGGGGGAGGGGGCGGGTACAGCTGGCTCTGCCTCTAGATAGGCAGAGCCAGCTGTCACTCATGCAGCTGGGCGAATCCAGACATAATTGTCGGGATCCGTTTCAGCTGAGGCGTCTCAGTGTACCGCGAGCTGTAGCTCGCAGTATACTGTGCTTTGGGTGACGGGAGGACGCTAATTTGTGTCCTCCCGTTACCCTTAGGAGAACTATGGGGAAAAGCCCTAACCCCATAGTTCTCTTTTAAAGATCAAAGTGGAATGGAACCAAATTTTTTTTTTAGGCAGGGTAAGGGAGGGTTATAGCCCCCCTGTTATAACACGTATCAGCTTTTATTTGGTCTTCTGTGTCCCATGATTTCCCATTTATTCCTGTTCTGATGCCAACCCAAAATTTGGGGTTTTCATTCACTTTTAGTGATAAAGTTCACCAGGACAAATAGAGAGGGTAAATCTCCCTGTTTCTGTGGGGCTGACTGATAAAGTAATTTTTTACCATCCTCAGCAGCCCTTCTTCCTTGGAGCCAAGCTGGATCAATGTAAATATCCATAAAAGATCATTCCTGGAGTTCTGCTTTAATACAGTGCACCATAAATCAAAATAGATTCATAACCCTTCATCTGCATACGTGTTGCGGCTTAGTGGCTCAAAGTATGGAAGCCAGAGGGTCAGCTCAACCACAAGGCAGTTGGCATTTTCAAAATAATTGAACTGGAATGCTGAGCTCAGCATTAGGGCTGCAACAACTATTCTCATTATCAGTTAGTTGGTTGGGGAGGGAGAGAGAGATTTTGTTTTTTTAGTTGAAAAAATAAATCGGGCAACTAATCGATTATGAAAATAATTGTTAGCTGCAGCCCTACTCAGCAGACTGGCACATAGAAAAAAAATGAATAAATTAGTAAAAGAGAAGAGCTTTTTTTTTTTTTTATAAATAAAAAGTAACAAGTGGGGGATAAAAGAAACATTAGGCCCAATAGATGGCTACAGGCAAGATCTCAGGAAATAATGGACTACTGGCTTCATATTTGAGGGCCTTGTGTTCTGCAAACAAGCTGACTTCCTGAGCTGCATTGCCTGTCATTTGAAACCTGGTACCTGGAAGTGTGTGGTATATATTAGGCAGCAAGTGAACATTTTGTCCTGGATCTCAATCCAAGTGAGCATCTGTGGGATGTGCTGGAAGTCCGATCCATGGAGGCCCCACCTTGCAACTTACAAGACTTATTTTGCAGTATTTAGTATTTGCAACTGATGGCTTGGTGCCAGATGCCACAGCATACCTTCAGAGGACTAGTGGAGTCCATGCATTGATGAGTCAGGTATGTTTTGGCTGCAAAAGGTGGACCTACTCAATGTTAGAAAACTGATAAAAATACCTTAACTGAAAAATTCAGGTTATTAAATAAAAGCTAATACTTGATCACAAGCTATATGGGCAATAATCATATCTTTCCACTGCTCTAGTTTTCATGCATCATGGTTGTGTCTTTTGTCTCTAGGCTGCGGTTGACAAATGTATGGACTGCAAATCAATGAGATATCCATTGGGACTGGGGTCATTCAACTATATCACTCAGTTAATTATAATAACAGCTGCAGGAACTGCCTTGTGTAAAACAGTGTTATTGTGTGTGCAGTGGATGATTGTGGACCTTTACATGAGAGTGAGTACAGGGTGAACATCTTGTAAAAGGATTCACTTAAAGGTATCAGGTGACCTACACATAAAGTCAAATTGTTACACCATTCAAATTTATTACAGGCATTTATATAGCAGAGATCATTTAGCTCTTTACATACGCTAAATTCACATGAGTTCCTGCCCTCCAGCAGCTTACAATGTAAAGTCTGGAGGACAATGAGCTTAGTTTTAAAACTTTGGGGACCCCTGCCATATACAACCACCTCAACCTCTTATACAGGCAGATTTAGGGCCATGAGCATTGTATGTCTTATTGTCAGAGAGAGTAAGTTAACCAAAGAAATACAAAGCAAGCACTTTTCTATACTACACGATACCTTTATTATTCTAGACTACTGTTTTCAATACTGTGCTGCAGCCCCCATATCTCATATGCAAATGATTACCTACTAAAAAGTCATTATTTGCATTTGACTGGGCATGGGCATGGGCATGGGCATTCCCGCCCCCCCTCCCCCCCCCCCCCCACACACTCCACATGACAGTGCCGGGGCCTGGCTATAGGTCATCCAGGCACTCAGCACTGTATTTTGGGCCAGGCAAGGAGCAGGCATGCTTACCTCAAACCAAAACGCTGGTGTTTATTAGAGGGCCGCAGATGCTATGCATGTGTAGGGTTATTTTGCTTTCTAGGGCAATGTGACAGGTTTGCTGAAAGACCCCAGAGGTTGACCCCATTCATATTTAAGCTGTATGTCATTTGGTGTTTTCTGAGCATTTGTACAGACTTTTTGCGAGCATATAAGATGTAAGTATTGTATATTTATTTATACCCAACGCAAAGCTAGCTACTAGCCAAATAAATGTGTTATGTGCAGTTTTCAAGTGCTTCCATTGAAGACTATTGCGGCCAAAACACTCGACCCTGCCCAAAAAGAAGCTCATGTACTTTTTTTGCGCTACAAGCAACAGAACGCTCAGATGTGATCAGGGGCCATTGAAGATAAAGGAATTAAGAGTGTAAATTGGACCTGGACTTTAGGAGGCAATCCATCCAGCAGAAGAATGCAATATTTTTCAATAACCATCGCACTGACACAAATTATAAAAACAGATATGTTTATCTGTACTACAGAGCCAAGCAACACCTAATGAAGGATGGAGGAAACTATGGAACCATTGGAGGAACAATGTGAGAGGATAGGAGAAGATGTCCAGCCTGACATCCTTTTCCCATCCCAGGTCCCCAAAAACATCTAAAGTAAAATCTATTAAAGTAGAAAAAAATGTTTTCCTCCCTCCAATGTTAATTAAACCACTTCCCTTAAATGATGTCTCTTAATCCAATCTTCTTTCCTGTCTTTTTCATCTGTCCCTCCAGCGCTGTTGAGGGTCTCCGATTCAGCGTTGACTCCTCTGTCCTTGCTGGCACTTCCTGTCCCACGGTGTCTGCATGCGGGTGCACGCTGTCCATAGACTTACCTTGTGTCTCTCCTCATCTCCCGGCCGAAGATGTGAACTGTGCATGCACCCGCCCCAAGATGCTTTGCGGCCACCCGAGAATGTTCACATTTTCGGACGGGAGCGCGAGGGGAAGGCACAGGTAAGTATTGACCTCTTTTAAAGCGTTTTTTTAAAAACACTTTTTGCATATATCTACCGCTTGCTAGCTAGGCTTTAATGATACTTTAACATAAAGAAGCACTTATGTCTATGGGCACGACAATGGCATGTCTGGGCCGCTGAATAGGAGCAGCAAATGTAACAAAATAGGGAACATCATGCTTGTAAAAAAAAAAAAAAAATCACAATATAAGCTTGTGAATTTCTACCTTAGTTCCTAGTATTACCATAGACTTTGACATGTAAAATCTCATAAGGTTCCAGCAGCATGAAATAGAAATGAGGATGCTAATAGTCTGAGATCAGCTCCATATTCGCTGGATCCTGCACCTGCTACACAACCCACTGTGACCTTGAACAATTGCCAATCTCCCTGATGTTTCCTACAGCCCGGAATGAAAGCTCTGTGGCCAAGAAAACCCATGCACAATGTATGATTCCCAATGTGACATTCAGCATCAGACTTACCCAGATCTGACTGCTCTAGGGAGGAAGCTTGACTGGTCACCAGCACCGCTCCGAAGCCTTCGTCATTCTCTATCCCAGCAATCTCGCTTTCTTGCTGGGCCAGGAAAGCAGCAGCCGGGTCTTCTTCTGCCTCCACTGCGGCTCCGGCACTCTCCGAAGAGGAGAAGAAGCCAAAATCATCAGACATCTTCGCTACCTCGCCACTGATCCTTTGATCGCCCTGATGTGTGTGACCTTCTGACCAGTGTGGATTTGGAGATCGGGGCAGATCGTACTAGTAGGACGTACAAGCCATTCCCAGTGTACAAATAACAGCACCCAACCCTGTGACTACTGCACTATGCTCAAGAGGCAGGACCACGGCAATGACATCACAGCGGCCTGGGTGACAATACCATGAGTGACCAACAGATGGCGCTGTTCTCTATGTGAATAAAATGCCCGAACCATTGTGTGGGCTGCTTGCTGTGTCATGATTGAGGGCCCAGTCACACCATCAAGACTGCGTTCCAGTGCGCTCGGGCACTAGAACGCAACCCGGCCGGTGTTCCGATAGAACACCGTAACTGCTCCTCCTCCCTACAGCAGTATCTGAATCTGCATAGTCCCGCCTCTCTCGAAGCTCCGGTTTTATGTCAGCTAGAGACAACAGTCGGCTGTGTGCGATGTGATCGCTGAACTCTGCACGATGTATATCACCTATAAATCGTCTGTCCCAGTCCCTCACATCCCTCCACAGTCTTTCTTATGCTGGCTGTGATCTGCTCTCTGTCCTCTTTTATTCCCCACAGGATAAAACATACGTTTCAAAATAAACATGTTTTTATATATCTGTAAATCTGTACCAGTATATGTCTGTGAATGAGAACCTTAGTTTTGTCATTTTATGGTCATAAATATATTCCATACCGCTCATCATAGTCCCCACTGATCATCATAATCCGCACTGATCATCATAATCCGCCCCGCTCATCAAAGTCCGCACTGATCATCATATTCTGCATCGCTCATCATAGTCCGCACCACTAATCCGCACAGATCATCTTCATCCGTGCTGATCGTTATAATTCGCAATGATCATCACAATCCGCACCTCAGTGGAGGCAGGTGAGGCAGAGCCTCACCTAGTATCATGGAGGAAAAAGCTGTCAGCCTCAAGTCTGAAGCTGACAGCTTTTTCTCCATTCAGATCGGCCTGTAACAGGCTACAGGGCAGGGAAAGCCGCCCCGCTGTGTAACCTGTCATGGACGGATCGCTGACTGTTAATTACAGGAAGCACTGGCGGAGCTACCTGGGTCGCAATTGCGACTGGGCCCTGGCGTTCTGCCTGTTGGGGGTGCCCATCGAGGAAGAAGAGGCCCCACATTCTGCTGTGTGAGGATCCTCTCCTCTTAGTCCCGCCCCCTGGCCACCGAGACGCGGAAGAGGGTCCTGCAGTAGAGATAAGGTTAGTCTGGACTGGGAAGGGGGGGATGCTGGTAGTATTCTGCAGTGCTGTTTTTTTATTATAAAAATATTATTATAATGTATTGCTGGGACTTGTAGTCCCGCATAACTCATGACTTTGCTCAATCATGGGTCACCTGTCAGATGACGTAAAACCGTACACAGTTGGGCGGAGCAAGCTGTCACCACTGCCCAATTGTTTATATGTTGCCTGCATCTGTCAAAATGCCATTCTGCGGCGGGAGGACGTCACGAGCGGACAGGGAGGCGATTGTCGGTTTTTCTTTTAAAATGACTATTTCGATTTATTCGATTATTATTATTATTATTAAATATCGATTATTATTTCGTCGAGTCGTCGTCGTGGACAACGCTGGACATCGTGATTGACCATGGATTACGTCGTTGGATCAATTTTTGGGTTTTTGTTTTACAATAAAGGTCTTGTTAAAATCATTTGTGTTGGGTTTTTTTTCATTTAAAGGATTTTTTTTAACCCTTTAGTAAATGGGTAGGGGTACAGGTACTTACTCATTCACAAGGGGGGGGGGGAATCTGGGTGCCCCTTTATTAACCCCTTCGTGATGGGAGACGTACACTGTACGTCCCGCCACAAAGGGACCAAATGACTCGCCACGTACACTGTACGTGACGCGTTATTTGCTGCATTAGAGGGCTGGTAACCCCTGAGAAAGCCGGCATT
The DNA here is from genome assembly GCF_000935625.1 of Nanorana parkeri. Lineage (NCBI taxonomy): Eukaryota > Metazoa > Chordata > Amphibia > Anura > Dicroglossidae > Nanorana > Nanorana parkeri. Next base: position 281,389 of record NW_017307651.1, read on the forward strand.
CTGACAGCTCGTATAGATCGAGAGATATCTCTCTCGGATCGTATACTGGCTTTTTTTTTTCTTTCACTTTCAGGAATAGATACATAATGTATCTATTCCTGAAAGAAGAATGTTTCAGTTTTCTGATGTTGTCGGAACGTTCAGAAAACCTTTAGTGACAGCTGAATCCTGAACTGCAGCAGGATCACTATCACTAACTTATTATCGGCTGTTCTGAAGTTTAAAACAGCCTAATAAACAAAAATGTATTAATTTATCAAGCAGTAATAGTGAGATTAATTCACAATGACTGCTTGATATAATTAAATAAATAAAATAAACATTTTAAAAGTTTTAAAATAGTGAAAAGTGTAAAAAAAATAAAAATAGTGAAAAGTGTAAAGAAAAAAAAATACAGGACAAATAAATGAATGTATTTATTGCATTTTTTTTTTTTTTTAGCTGTGCTGGTTTTGTAAAAAATACTACAAATCAAAACTGGGAAAAAAGTGTTTTTTTAACGTTTTTTCCTCCTTTTTTTATATTTTATTTGTCCCAAGTGAGGCGTTAGACACACATATGTGATATAAATATATAGCCCTATCTGTCCTCCAAAAAATTTTTTTATAATATGTGTGGGTGCACTTTGTAAGAAAGTATATTACTGACGTGGAAGAATCACACAGCAAAAAATGTCAAAAGTGTGTCAGTCATTTACGAACAGAAACTAAAAACAAGCTCAGTCATGAAGGGGTTAAAGGGGTACCCTGATGTGAATAAGCCCCCTGTCCACACTCCAACAACAAACGCCCCTGGGCTTGTGGGGAAGAGGCCCTTGTCCCCGTCGTCATGGGGACAAGGTGCTTTTCCAGGGGCGAACCTGGAAAAGCATTCTCCTAGTGCCAAGGGCATCTGGCCTGGAGTGAGGGGCGCTCGATTGTCCCCCCCCCCCCCCTTTCCGACCCTGCCAGGCCTGTGCTCGGATCAAGGATCTGGTATGGAATTTTAGGGGGAACCCACGTTTTTCTCACCCCATTTTTGGGGGTGGGGTCCCTCCTTAAAATTCCGACCAGACCTTAAGGGCCTAGTATGACTTTGAGGGGGAACCCCACACACTTTTTTTTGTTTTTTTTTATATGACCCTTGGGGTCTGGTAGGACTTTGAGGAGGAACCCCACGCAATTTGTTTTTATTTTTTTACATGGGGTCCCTCCTAAATATTCCTACCAGACCTTAAGGGCCTGGTATGACTTTTAAGGGGAACCCCACACTTTTCTTTTTTTAAATGGGGTCCCTCCTAACATTCCTACCAGGCCTAAAGGGTCTGGTATTTTTTTGGAAGGGGAACTGCATGCTTTTTTTTTAATGTAATTTTTTTCTTTACAGATGTCATTTTTGCTGCAGCAGGTTCTATACATTGTACAGATGTGCCACTCTACAGGCAGGTTAAGGGGACCCCCAACAATTGTATTTTTTTTAAAGTGTTTTTTTAATTGGTTCATGTCCCCCAGGGCAGGACCCAAATCTCCATTCCCTTTTTATGGCCTGTAACTTGCAAATAAGATTTCAAAATGGGGTCAATCCATTTTCAAAGTTCTACCCCCATAGACTGGCAGTTGGAGTTCGAATTAAAACTTTTTCCATGCTCGATAGTTCCAATTCAAACCGAACACGGGGGTGTTCGGCTCATCACTAATCAGAGGCCCCCTTTACATCACATGCCCCCCTTTACATCAGAAGTCCCTTCTTCACATCAAGAGCTTTCTTCACATCAGAAGTCCCCCCTTCACATCAAGAGCTTTCTTCACATCAGAAGTCCCCCCTTCACATGAAGAGCTCCCCTCACATCAGAAGCCTGTCTGAACCATGGAAAGGCATGAGGCTGCATGAAAAATTTGAGTTGAGGCATTTGAGGCACTCCTGAGAAAGGCAGAAGGTACCCCAGGGTGCCACTCCACCTTGGTTGAGAAAGGCTGGTTTACAGCAATCACTCTGATGTAGACTGTAATTTCTGGAGTCCAGACTTGAAAACAAATCAAGAAGGATGAATGGTTACTATAGACATAGCGAAAATTATAACTATAGAAAACATTCCATACATCAGACCTAAAGATTGGTGCAGAAAGTTGCTACACCTTCTAAATATTACTGTATACATAAATGTCAGTTCTATATACCAAACAGCCAACATGCGTTTGCTCCTCCTATTTTGAATTTTACAATGGCATAATCCCTTTGAAATTCTTATTTTTAACAACAAAATTGTTATATTTAAGTTTTGGCTTAAACATTTTTTTTCTGACACAGGGTTCCCATAGCACAGTAGTGTGTAACCATGTGTTGGGGTACCATTTCAAATGAATAATTCCACAATGTGCTAATGTATGTAACGTACATTACCGCAATGCACTGCAATGGCTATGTGTAAATGGGCCTTCTGCAGCCTATGAGAGCAGCATGACAATAGAGACCGCTTCCTATACTGTTTACATTAATTCAATGTCAGCTCAGACAGGGAAAATCACCCACAGCTTCCTACGCCTATTAAGCTGGCCTTACAGATGGCAATTTGATTGAGTGATCGTACTTTCAATTCAGTCTTTTTTTAAATTACAAATCAGTCGAAGACATAGAGTTGCCTTGGTCAAACCTGGTGAAAAATCACTTTCGACACAATTGCCATTTTTTGTTTTGTTTTGCTTCTTTAATTCTTAATAACCTTTGTTAAGATGTTGATTTAGATTCCAGTTTGATCAATCTAATTGAGGTGGTTGGTGGAACTAGGTTGTAGATTGCTTGGTTTCAGGCAACCACTTTAGATTGTATGTTCAATTCTTGGTTAATCGAAAGTGGTTGAAATGGCCTGGAAGTTCTCAGCTATAGGGCTGGGCTTGCGATAGTGGCACATTCTTCCAGTTTATACCTTTCCCTCTCTCACACTGTGCCTGATTTACTAACCAGTGTATGGTTGTGCCAAGAGGGGAGGGGGTTGCTATCAGCTAATAGTCGCCCAGGGCAGGGGGGAGGGGTATTGTGCTGTCAGCGGCTATGTCTGGAATCCTGCCCAGCTCACTGACATCACTGGTTGCCAGGAGCTTTGCAGGATGCTCAGCTCCTGGCAACCAGTGACGTCAGTGAACTGGGCAGGAAGCCGAAAAGAGTGTCACAGGTTGCTAAGAGCTCTGACACTATTCTCCCCCTGCCTCCCACCCTCTCACACCTTGTGCCCCCCAATGAGATGTCGCCTAAGGCAACTGCATCATTATATGGCTCATTATATGGACGGCCCTGATCAAGGCTTATGTCAGACTAGCAATTCTGCTACAGGTTACAACTTGCCAGTGAGAAGATATCGCAAGAGAACGCTCACTGGGTTCTGCAGCGTTGCTGCCTCACTGGCCGACACACTGCAGCAGCTCGCTTACCAGAGAGAGAGCAGTGACAGAGGAAGTGACAACATAGGACCAGAAGAGTGGATTCTTTGGTCTCCTAGTAGGGATAATTCGCTGGAGTATGCTTGCATTGCAGGCTTGCATGAACCTGGACCTATCTAACAAATGGTTCATACATATTGTACATGCACATCTTTTAAATAATGCGATGAGCTGCCAAGCAACTGATTTGCATGCCCCAAGCAAAGCAGCAGGTCAAAAGAACCATACATCATGCTGTCTAAGCAAAAAAGGCAGCTCTTGTACAGCTATTTATCAATGGAAATCTGTCCAGGGGGAGCAGCATATGAAACTGTATACACACACTTGCGATGTCCAAAGTAGGCATATCTCCATATGTGCACTGTGACGCCCTGAGCGCAGTGCTCGTGGCCAGTGTGGCCGCATATGAGCTTAAGCTTTAGAAAATCAGGCCCAATCTCTTGAAGATACATTCAAATCCTTTTTTTTTTTTTTAAACCAATTTTAAGAAGTGCTACAGTTTTTGTATTTTTTCTTTGTATTGCAAAAAAGGAACAGCAACGGTGGCATGTTACTTATTCTGCAACTTTTGTTCATTACCCTACATACCCAGCTATAATGCCTGCCTAGCTGACTCACAAAAGTAGATTAGTGGTAATCAGAACAAAATAATAGCAAGTGAAAACAGAAAACATGGAAACTGGAACAAAAATGTACAAGCACCAACCATCTATCTGCGGTACACACTGCAAGAATAGAAGAACTAGCAGAACAAGTATTATATATGCATATATGTAAATTAAAATAGTAATCAAAAATAAATATATATATTGTACAGGACACCGCGGCTGGGTCCTGGAAGGACGCTATATTTCCCCTCTGTTTGGACTGTGGTCCCTTTAAAGGATGAGATGGGGTTAACTCACCTGCTGGAGGAAGAGTGGGTTTAAAAGACAGGAAGTGGTAGCTAGCAGGTGAGGAGTAGTGTGGAGGAGGTTGGAGAGTGGGGGATCTGTGTACTGCTGTGAGCTTGAATGTCAGTAGTTCTTGCTTGAAATCTGTAGACTGGGAAAGTTACCCTGGAAGTCTGGGACTGTTTAAACTGCGATTGCAGCTCTGAAATCTTCATGTCGGTGAGACTGTTCTTTTGTGTTGTACTGAAGAGTTGCTGTTTGAGTTGGCCAGCTGGTCAGTGAAGATGACCTGTGTTGTTATGTTGCTGCTGTGAAGCTATTTCAGTTAATAAACT
>NW_017307651.1:286432-320339 GCF_000935625.1 Nanorana parkeri
ATATATATATAGTATATCTTTAAAAAAATGTAATTACTAATATATACACATTTATTTTTCAGGTGAATCATGTACCTAAATAATGAATTATAAATTAACAATACAACCTCTACCAAATAAATATGTACTGTACGTCAAGCATACTGGAATGTAATGATCCCAGTAGCCCACTAGGTGTCTCCAACCACCTATTGTGAACAGGCTACTGATACTGAGAAATGAAAAACTAGCAATTTGTGATGAAAATGTAAAATGTAACCAAAGTAGCAAAACTACTGAAAGAGATACCACCATAAAAAGACAGTATCATATAATGTTATGAATTGGGTTGAAGCCATGGAAAGATAAACTCTTCATATTAAAAATATATAAGAGATTTGCATATTAAAATGTTTACAATTGGTAAAATATTTCATGTGGTTTTTCATGTGGTTTCTATCCCAAAAAGCAGAAACTTGGTTGTTTCAGAAAATATGCTTTAGAAAATAGTGGGGCACACCAGAATCCTCTTTTTTTCCCCCTTTGTTTATGTTTTCTGAACCTTGTTCTGAGTGTGCGGATTGTACGGCCTATATCATTAAGACCACAGGTGCACGGTAAACAATAATTTACATAGGAGGACCAACAATTAATACATTTTTAATATTATTGTTGATAAATAAAATATGTGACATAAAATCGCAAGCACCAAAGTCGAACTTCCCACATTTAAAGGACCCACAAATATTAGAGAATATTAAAGGAGAACTATTGGGTAAGTGTTTTTCCCCATAGTTCTCCTCAGGGTCACGGGAGGACATAAACTAATGTCCTCCCGTGACCCAAAGCTCAGTATATCGCGAGCTACAGCTCATGCTATACTGAGACCGCCGCAACCGGGACGGCCCCCGACATTACTGTCGAGATCCACCCAGCTGCGTGAGTGACAGCTGACTCTGCCTATCTAGAGGCAGAGCCAGCTGTGCCCGCCCCCTCCCCCGTCCATTCCGCGAGTCATCGCTGGAGGATCGAAGCCGAGGGGGGGGAATCCCTGCAGGGGGCCATGAGTGACAGTCACGGCTCTCTGCAGGCACAGGATTGAGAAGTGAGCAAGCGACCGTATGCGTTCACTCACTTCCCGATCTATTGAGCCGACGTGTGACAGTGTCATTGTCACACGTCGGCTCGAACTATGAGGTTGAGTGAAAATCACTCACCTCATAGTTCTCCTTTTAAAGAAGGAAACAGCAGAAGGTAAGATGTTTTAAACTCATTAAGTACAACCATATTAGTGAAGTTAGGCTTGCAGAAATCCTTCAATGGTTTATCAGGTAAAACTCTGTATGGAGTTGGCATGATTTCCCTGTGCCTTTCATGGGTTTCCTCCGGGTACTCCACTTTCCTCCCACACTCCAAAGACATGCTGGAGGGTTAATTGGCTCCTGTGTAAATTGGCCCTGTATTTATGTGAGATAGGGACCTTAGATTGTAAACTCCTGGAGAGCAGGGACTGATGTGAATATACAGTATGTAAAGGGCTGCATAAATTGTCCGCACAATATAAATACCAATAATAAACAGAATATATAAATATTTTGGCCTTTATGTTATACTGTGTGCAAAATCTGATACTATTCTTCTCAGAGGGTTATTCATTAAAGAGCTGAAGGATTAAGCCGAAGCTTCGGCTAATCCTTCGGCTCACTTCGGCCGCCGGAGCCCTTCAGTTCAGCCGGACCGAAGGGCTGCTGTATGGGCTATTCAAAATAGTCCGTACAGCAGCCGAACAGCTCAGCTGAGCGCATATGCTTCAGCTCGGCTGAGCTGAACACACAGCTTAAGCAGGGAGGACGGTCTGCCAAAGCAGACCATTCTCGAAGCAAAATGTACACTAATAAAAAAAAAACTGCGCGGGGTCCCCTTCCCGATCCATACCAGACCCTTTGGTCTGGTAGGAATGTTAAGATGGAGGTCCTGAGTTAAAAATAAAAAATAAAAAAGCGCTTGGGTTTCCCCCTAAAAGACATCCCAGGCACTTTAGGTCTAGTAGGAATTTAAAAAAAAATGGGGGTGGAAAAAAAAATGTGTGGTCCCCCCTAACATTCAAAACCAGACCCTTAATCCGAGCACAGGCCTGGCAGGGCAGGAAAGGGGGGGGCGGACTAGCGAGCCGTTACCGATGGGGACAAGGACCTCTTCAACACAAGCCCTGACCAGTTGGTTGGGGGGATCTGCGGGCAGGGGGCTTATTTGCATCGGGGTACACCCAGATGCGCGTCCCCCGTTGTACCCATACTCATTCACTAAAGGGTTAAAGTAAAAGAGTAAATAAAGAAACCAGACTGTAAGAAAAAATCCTTTAATTGAAAAAATAAATAAATAAATAAAAAAGGCCAAAAATTTATCCACCGAGGTAATCCAAAGGTCAATCGCAACATCCAGCGTTGTCCATGATGACGACACCTTGCTTGTTCCACCCTTTTCTGCCCTGCCAGGCCTGTGCTCAGATTAAGGCTCTGATTGGAAATTTTAGGGGGGACCACACATTTCTTTCCCCATTTTTTGGGGACTCGGGTTTCTCCTTAAAATTCTTACAAGATCTAAAGGGCCTGGTATAAGTTCTGGGGGAAACCCCTCCAACTTTTTTTTTTAAACCTTTTAACTTGGGGTCCCTCCTAACTTTCCTACCATACCTAAAGGTTCTGGTATGGTTTGGGAGGGGGACCCCGCATAGTTTTTTCCCCCTTTTGTTTAAATTTTTTAATTCTGCTCGCTACCTCCGAGGTAGCGAGCAGAATAACTGATAGCTGCTCGACGGCATTCGGCTATTCACTAACTGCCGTTTGGCCCCTATGAGAATAGGGGCGAAAGGCAGCGAGTTAACTGCTGGAGGATCGGCTCAGCTAATCCAGATGTTAGATTGGCTGAGGTGAACGCGTTCGGCACTTTGGATCAGCCGAACATGCTGAGCATGTTTGGCTGAACCAAAAGGGACCCGAAGCCAGCCGATGTACAGCTGAAATCAGCCATACAGGGCTGAAGTGAATAGCCAAACGGCGTTCGGCTTACTTCACTTTGGCTCGGTTATTCACTGGGCTGCCTTCGATACTTGTTGCAGGCGGTCAACAAAATGGGTTCCTTGTAGCCCTTTGTGACCACAATACGATTTTATGAGTCCAATTGTAAAATGGCTGTTAGCATGAGAACATTAATTAACTTTTCAACAGAGAACTAAGAATGTTTAACGTGTGTGCGTTCCCATTTCTCAGACCATATAGATTTATTAAGTTAACCAATGCATGCCAAAGCTGTTAACCTTGGTTTGAGCATTTAAGCTTCATTTTGCTCACAAACTAAAGAAAATGGCAATGAATTAATAAAGTTAAAGGAAGCTCTATCTGTCTCAAACATTTTTTTATTTGGGTACAGTTAGGGATGTCCCGATGCCACTTTTTCAGGCCCAAGTACATCCCCTCATGTACTTAGTACAGTATTGCCCAAATAAATTTGGCACTATCACAGCACTGAAAACTGATAAATAGCCTGGCAGTGAAGAGGTAAATACAGGCTGGTATGGTACTCAAGTGGTTAAACAAACTAAATGGATTGAAACCACTGCCAGTAGAAGGAGCAAAGTTCAGACATTTGGATAAAAGAGAAATAACTACTGGGAAAAGTTCCATCTTCAGGAGATATCTTAATAGTGGAAGTTACAACCATTTTAGTTGTGTTTGGCCTAGGGATGTACCAATACAATTTTTTCCAGACCGAGTAAGAGCACCGATACTTTTCCTCAAGTACTGGCTGATACCAATTACCAATACCTTTTTGTTGTTTTTTTAGTGTCATGTGACAGTTTTTCTAAAACAATACAGACTAATAATTTTAGAACAGTGGCAGGGCCCGGACGTAGTTACAACCGATGCAAAACCAGGTAATTCTGCCACAAAAGCCAAGCTGCAGAAGGATTACAAATCTCAGAAATACATTTTACAGCAATGCATAATAATACCATCAGCTATAGAGGACTACAAATCCCAGCGATACATTATACAGCAATGCAGAATAATACCATCAGCCATAGAGGACTACAAATCCCAGCAACACATTATACTGGAATCCTGAATGGCAACTGGCTAGTCCAGAAAATCCCAAGACTACAAATACCAGCGACACATTATAGGATAAAGCAGAATAATGGTCACCTGGCTCCCTCCCATACCCTGCCACCCGTCTCCTCCCATACGCTGTCACCCATTCCCTACATTCACTGTCGCCAAGCACCCCCCCCAAATACACTGTCACCCGGGTCCCTCACCCATTGTCCCCCAGCACCTCAATCCAGGACCCCTTACACATCTAGTAAGCTTAGACAATAGGAGCCACCTATAGTTATCTCTGACTTATGAGAACATTGAGCAATGGTGATCCCACAGACGCAATGCTTGCACAACCAGAGCTGTACAAGTTTGAGCACCTTCAGGGCCCATTCACACCATCCAGTGCGTTCAGGGCATGGTCACGTGCCCTAAACGCACTGGATCACATAAACAAAGGCTCCCCGTATTTTGGGGCGGGAGGGGGCATGGCGGTGCCATTCATGTCTATTGCACCACAGAGATGCCTCTTGCCTGTAGTGCGATAGCCTGCACCGGAATGCGCTGTACTGCAATGCTCTGCGTTCCAGTGCTGTGCGATCCCATAAAATTGTACATGCACTTTTCTTTGCAATCGCACCGCAATGGAATGCATGGCATTGCAGTAAAACGCCTTCCGGTGCGGGCAATCACACTGCAGGCGGAGGACTCTCCGTGGTGCCATTGACATGATTGGCACCAACACACTCCCTCCCGCTCTAGAACGGGGGAGCCTTTGTTTATGCGATTTAGTGCGTTCACAGCAAAGAACCGTGCCCTGAATGCACTTGTGTGAATGGGCCCTCAGAGCCCCAAGCACAGCTCTGACACCCCATGTGTCCTATAAGGCAACCATCCAGCCCAGGACCCTACCTGACCTGCAGGCATGGGGCTCAGCTCATCGCCCGGGCTATCTGGTGGACTCTGCCCCAAACCTTCCTTCAGGTAGTCCTGGAAGTGCACCTCCCATAGCCCCAGTCAAAGAGAAATTAGCTGTGCCTAGCAGGACCCGATCGCTCCCCCCAGTGATTCTAGTCCTCCCTTCCCCAAGCTCGGCCCACAGCTTCCTCCTGCTCTCACCAATCACACTGCAGAGAAAACTGCAAACTTCCCACCGCCGGGGGCGTGCCCATCGCAGAACTCTGAGTTTGGAAGGGTCTCACAGGCCACTTTGGGGTTCCACAAGAAAGATTTAGATGTCTGAGCCAGCCCTGTATGCAGCGCTGTGAGGTCCTCAGAAGGCTGCCGTGAGGTCCCCAGCAAGCGTGGGACCTTATGGCAGTCAAATCTGTTATTCGCACTTTGTATCGGGGCATTTTGGGACTGGGCAAAAATTCCCAGTATCTGCACTGATACCTGTATCGGTGCATCCCTGGTTTGGCCTCTTGTGGCCTCAACTGCAACCCTGTCTGACAGTTTTTTTTCATTTTGTACCTGATGGGTTGGGTGGGGCTGGGGTAGTTGGTTAAGAAAGGCTCCGACTTGGATGTTTTTTTTTGCTTGCTAGCAGTAGATATATGCAAAAATCGCTGAGGGTATATTAACCCTTGACACACCTGAATGCTCCAGACCAGCAAACTGCTAAAAAGCTGGCTTTTATAGAGGTGGTCAATGTTGCTGATTGTTAGAAAACTAAGAAAGCAGACAGACGCTAAAGTGCAGGTTAGAAAAAAAAAGAGTTAATTGAAAATAACAATAAACACAAATGGACGAAGTCCAGGACGCTGTCCATGCCAAGCATAAGGTCAAATGCCAAAGTGGGTAGTAAGCCGAACCAGGTCAGGAAACACTGAGAGCAGGATGAATGGAAAAATAGCCAGAGTCAGGTACCAGGAGGTCGGTGAGCCAGAGCCAGGGTCATACATGAAGAACAAAAACAACAGCAGAACACTTGGTAGATCAGAACACACGCAAGGGCTGAGACTGACTAGACAAGTTGGTTAAATAGTGAGCTGGGGTTTGCATCATAACTCTGAGACAGGAATTTGTCAGAAGCTTGCTGGTAGTTGCAGAATGATGATGTATATGGGTTTGGTCATAAAAGGGTGCCAAAGAAGAACAAACAGTGTCAGACATACTGCAAGGAAGGCAGTATGTCTTCCTTGCAGTACTCTGTACAATTTCAAGTAACAGGAAACTGTGGCTGAGAATAACATAGACACCGGCACTCCAAGTGATGAATCAATGGCGTCTGTTTATTGACGCATGAGACATAGCACAATACATCAAAAAACATCGTTTCTGGGGTCTCACAAGATCCCCTTCATCAGGCAAAATGAGTGATGCAGGAAACTATGGCTGTCCCCATAGAAAGACTAGGGACACTTCCTGTCATTACTGTACAATGCTTCTAGAGCTTTAATCCTTTGCTAGGACAGACAGTGTTCAATCTAGTTTACAACTGATAGTGAGATCTGCCAACACAGTACGGGCAGGGTTAACTGTAGTAAACTTCCCAACCCCCTCTGCATTCCAGAGGGAAATTTCTATGATAGAAAATTAGTATTAAAAGAAAACAAGTGTAACAGCATTTTCCATTGCTCTTTTAAAGTCTTGCTATGTGAATTGAAACATGTACCAAATATAAAGTGTTATCCCAATTTGGCTGCAAATCTGGAAAGACACTTTAAGGGGTGTATTTATAAACACATCACAGTGCCATTTGTCCTGTACATGCATGTACAATAGCATTACAAACAGTTATGTCCTATGCTCCTCAGCTCCATCTAGTGGCCATAATGGGGTATTTTCCTGATATTACATTCAACCTGGGAAGAAACTATACTAATAAAATTCCTTTTTGTCTCTATTCACACAGAATGAATCTACATGCAATTTCACAGGAGGATCAGCACACCAGTCAGCCGTCATGCTGATCCAATGGCTTGCGTCTTCAGTCTATCTTTCCTGACCTGCAGGCTTATTCCAGGTCAGTGTCTCCAACTGCTAAAGCCAGAGACAACCAGCATTTTCAGAAGGAGTTAATCAAAAGGCAGCTTTATCCTTTTTTCACTCAGTACAGGTCATTACAGAGCGTTAAAGGAAACCTATGGTCATATTGATCTTATTAACCTACCTCTTCCATTTCAGAGTAGACACTTCCAGGAGCCTGAATGTCTGTTCCCGTTGCTTCTAGAGAAAACCCAGGATTTGCTCCTGTGACCGAGAGCTCAGAATCATGACCTACCCCTCACTATTGATCATGTAGACCAGGCCTCAAAATTTCCACTTGCCCCCTCGCAATTGGCAAGTGAAAATTGTGTGGGGGCGAGTGGGATCTCATCGAGGTGCGCCGCCGGCGGGACCAGGGATGGGACACTACCGCCGCGGTGATTGCTTGCTTCTGTTCTCTCTTCTCACCGGCCGCTGCAGCTACAAAGCGGCAGAGAAGAAGAAGAGAGAACAGAAGTGAGCGATTGCCGCAGCGGTAGTGTCCCATCCCTGGTCCCGCCGGCGGCGCACCTCGATGAGATCCGCTGTCTTCTGCAGCTTCCTCCGCCCACCTCAGCTGCCAGGCTGGGAGGAAGACTGCAGAGAAAGTTATGCAGCAGGGGAAAAGAAGATACATGGAGGAGGATCTCTGACCTCTGCTCTGTGCGTCACACTGACCTCTGCTCTGTGCGTCACACTGACCCTGCGCTGTGCGTCACACTGACCCTGCGCTGTGCGTCACACTGACCCTGCGCTGTGCGTCACACTGACCCTGCGCTGTGCGTCACACTGACTCTGCGCTGTGCGTCACTCTGACCCTGCGTTGTGCGTCACTCTGACCTCTGCACTGTGGGTCACTCTGACCCTGCCCTGTGCGATACACTGACCTCTGCGCTGTGCGTCACACTGACCTCTGCGCTGTGCGTCACACTGACCTCTGCGCTGTGCGTCACACTGACCTCTGCGCTGTGCGTCACTCGGACCTCTGCGCTGTGCATCACTCGGACCTCTGCGCTGTGCGTCATTCTGACCTCTGCGCTGTGCGTCACACTGACCCTGTGCTGTGCGTCACACTGACCCTGTGCTGTGCGTCACACTGACCCTGCGCTGTGCGTCACACTGACCCTGCGCTGTGCGCCACACTGACTCTGTGCGTCACTCTGACCTCTGTGCGTCACTCTGACCCTGCGCTGTGCATCACACTGACCCTGCGCTGTGCGTCACACTAACCCTGCGCTGTGCGTCACACTGACCATGTGCTGTGCATCACACTGACTCTGCGCTGTGCATCACTCTGACCTCTGCGCTGTGCGTCACTCTGACCCTGCCCTGTGCGTCACTCTGACCTCTACACTATGCGTCACGCTGACCTCTGCGCTATGCGTCAATCGGACCTCTGTGCGTCACTTTTACCTCTGTGCTGTGCGTCACTCTGACCTCTGCGCGGCACACTGACTCTGTGTCACTCTGACCACTGCACTATGCGTCATGCTGACCTCTGCGCTGTGCGTCACACTGACCTCTGCGTCATACTGACCTGTGCGTCACTCTGACCTCTGCGTCATACTGACCTGTGCGCTGTGCGTAACACTGACCTCTGCGCTGTGCATCACACTGACCTCTGCGCCCCTCTGACCTCTGTGCTGTGTGTCACTCTGACTTCTGCACTGTGCGTTACATTACTGACCTCTGTACTGCGCATCACACCGCTGACCTGGCGGAGTTAAGGCTGGGGCAGGGTAGGGGTCTTGCGAGGGTTGTAAAGTGTATGGGCACCTTTAGATTGTAAGCCCTCACAGGCAGGGCCCTCCTTACCATCTTGTTTTGCGATTGTAATGTCTTCCTTCTATTGTAAAGCGCTGTGCAAACTGTTTAATCTGCTTTTTAAATCCTGTATAATAATAATAATAATTTCTGGTAGATTGTATTTTCACTTGATATCGTCCGAGTCATATCTATTTTAATCAGAGATGAAAAACTATTGTGTGAATGTTGGTACGTGGAGTGATCAGAAATTACGAATTGTGTGGGAACTGGTGGCAGATTGATAATTCCGCTTAAGCGCCTACAGCAACCAATCAGCTTCTTCCTTTCACTATAGCCAGCACCGTGCGGAATCATCTATAGGGAGGAGGAACCGAGCCCTCTCGCTCATCGTATCACACAGGCACACCACTCTCCAAGCAAGCAACATGGACACACACACTCTACCAGTTGCTAGGCAACCAATTAAGATGGCCACCGGAACTCCATCACCTCCGAGCCCACGAATTAGATCCGTCATTTCCGGTGGCTGGGAGTGACGGGTCAGAAGGCGGAGAGGGAAGATGGCGGCGCCGGAGGAGCGGGAGCTGAGCCAGGAGCAGACCGAGAAACTGCTGCAGTTCCAGGTAGGAGGGCGGGGAGGGTGTCCTGAAAGGGACAGTCCATCTTATGAGGAGGCAGGAGAGCCCAAGCCATGAGAGGAGGTGTGTGGGCTCACCCTGGCATCTCATTACATGGGGGCACAGGGTACCGGTTCACCGAGGAGGAGCAGAATGTCCTCTGAGCAGACAGCTGTCCCACTGGGCCTCATTCATCACCTCCATGGTGTCCCAATGCAGCTCATCAGTCTGTTATCTTCCATGGCAGGACTATATGCGCTGGCTATATATGTCAGTCACCCTGCACATGGAGGACTGCTGTTTATCCACCTACCTGCTCATGTCTGCTATGCTGCATTTAATTCACCCATGGCCGCTTACCTGGAATGCATCTTATCAGCAGATCAACTTTGTATGTGGCTGTTATTAGGATTAGATGATTTTCAATTGTCAGGTGACCCTCTCTGTCCCCAGACTGATTCTTAATGACATTGCAGGTAATTTGGATTCATTCTCATTGTAAAAAAGTGACCTCTAAACCTATAACAAATATAGTGGCATATAACAGGAGCCCAAGTGACATCCACAGCAGTACAGGACATTTCTGTTCCTTTACATTGCAGTCTATGGCTCTTCATCAGCACCTACGTCAGAGTTTTCTTCTTTGGGATCACTAGGCTGGAAGTGCTTGTGGGGAATTTACTAAGACTGGAGCAGCTGTACATGGCAACCAGTCAGCTTCTCACTTTCACTTTCAAACCTTAAAGTGACACTAAACTCAGGAGTTAAGTCTTTAACCTCTTGCCGTCCGCCCGTAGTAAAAAAACGGACGGACGGCACTGCAGCATCTGCACATTCAGGTACCTTAAAGGAGAACCATGGGGTTAAGGCTTTTCGCCATAGTTCTCCTTAGGGTAACGGAAGGGCACAAACTAGCGTCCTCCCGTTACCCTAAGCTCAGTATACCGCGAGCTACATACTGAGACGCTGAAGCGGATCCCGACAATTGTGCCGGGATCTGCCCAGCTGCGTGACTGACAGCTGGCTCTGCCTATCTAGAGTTTCGCCAGTCCGTTTCGCCAGTCAGCGCTGGCGGATCGGAGCGGGGAGGGGGGTATCCAGCCCCTCCCCTGTCACAGCAGAGAGCCGTGACAGGATCGAGAGGTGAGCAAACCCGGGATGTGTTCGCTCACCTCCCGATCCACTGAGCCGACCTGTGACAGTCTCATTGTCACAGGTCGGCTAGAACTATGAGGTGAGTGAAAAGCACTCACCTCATGGTTCTCCTTTAACAAAAATGTATCTTATTTATGTATCCCTGAGCTGTAGATCCTCAAATCATCTCTGAATTCATGCTGACACTGTCCTGCCTTCTGGAGGGTGGCTACTTTTGTTCTCCATGGTCCCTGTATGTGTTGTAATGTAGTCACCGCTCCAAGCTCACTCCTGCGATGGACTACTATCTCAATACAAATTAGCTAGCTAAATGTGAGGTTTAGTTAAAAACTAAAGAAAAAAGAAACTAAACTTCAGCTTTAAGGCCCCATTCACATGGAGACACATGCCGTGTTCTAGGATCCCTATCGGTAAAAAAAAAATCAAGCCAACCCGACTTGCTGTATTATCCTTGCAAATGTTTCCCTGGTCATTCGACTAACTTTCTCAATTCAGAAGGGAAGAGAAAGCTATGCATATGGCACCCAGAAAAGAAAGCAAGTCAGATGGCCAGTGAAACGTCTTCAAGAATAATACAGCAAGTTCAGTTGCCTTGATTTATTCTAAAGCTGGCCATACACCTATAGTTTATCTGCGGATTTTCTATGGTCAGATTCCTCCATCTACACTGAACAGTGTGGATGGTGGAATCTCTCACTGGGCCAAGCTTCAGTATCTTGCTAGTCAGCCCCACAGGCTCTCAAAATACCTGCACAATGCCTGTATCCAATCAGATTGTTCAGGTATTTTCACAGCCAGCGGGGCCGACTAGCAAGATACTGAAGCTTGGCCCTGCGGGAGATTCCTCCATCCACACAGTTCAGCGTAGATGGAGGAATATGTTGCACCTTTTCTATCTGACCAGGTGTATGGCCAGCTTTAACAAATATACTGTGACCTGGATGAATGAGAACCTTCCCAGACATGGGATTCCTGCGCCAAGAATCCCAAGGGTCCCCATTCAGATGCAGCTGCTGTACCCAATGAAGTTAATGACAGATTGACAGCGGGCGCATTTATCAGCAGCAGTTCTCATGTAATCGTACATGGGATGATCACATGCGGTTTGGAATAGATGATTCTCGTTGGATGCACAATACATGTGTACCCCAGGAATGCCTGAACTCCTCATGCGAATGCAGCCCAAAGCAGCTTTAGTCATGTTACCATGCATTTAGAGTTTCTAATTGGACTCTGGCTATCTTGTCTGAACGCAGCTAAACTGGCCGCACCTAAGTGCAGGTAAAAGATCTTACTGTATAATACCATTAAAAATCAAAAGCATTTAGAAATGTCTAAATACATATTTGTCAATTGCAGCGTGAGTGAGGCTTTCCTCATGTTGGGAAGGAACACGCTGACAGGAGGAGAGATGAGCATCTCAGTCTGCTGCTGCTCCTTTCTTGTCCAGTCACTGTCTGAGGGGCAGGAAGGTGACAATGCCATGCTGCATTAGGGGAGAAGAGAGGACACCTAGCTGGTTGTGCTGTCAAGCAGGAATGTGTAAATCTCAGGATGGGCTGGACAAAGCCACCAATCCTTTTGGTGAGGGGAGAAAACTGCCCCCATATATGCATTACAACTGTTTATTTAGCTGTTAGCCAGGTGGTCACAGTAAAACTCCCGTCTAAGTACATGTTAGTGTGTGCCGTGAGAACAGTTTAGCTTGAAATGTTACTTTCAGTTTCTTAGGTTGGGACAGGTGCAGATTTGATGATCGAAAACCCAGAAGAATTTGTTTTGTGTGCCTTCTGTGCTTTTAAGGAAACCTATGAAACAGAATCATGGAAGCCGTCACTGCTGATTTCTGCTATTTGCCTTGTCGTCATGTTTCCTAAGCCACTGACTTGGAACCAGTATTTAGATCAAGTGTTATGAATGTACTCTGACTTGCCTGGCTGCATGCTTGTTCCATGCCTGTGATTCGGAATACATTGAAGTCAGAATCGGCTAGGCAGCTAGCCTGGAAGGAGATCAGCAATGGTAGCCTCCATGTTTCTCTCAACACATAGTTACATAGTATTTGAGGTTGAATAAAGACACAGGTCCATCAAGTTCAACCTTATGTGTAAGTGTGTGAGTATGCGAATGCGAGTCCCAGTGTATTCTTTGGGGGTTTGTTCACACCATGTCTGGACCACATCTTGATGCGTTCCTGCGAATGCAGTCAGGTGCATTTTTGATGCATTCCGGTGCGTTTTTAGCCTCAATTGGCTTTTAGTTAAGTTGCGGAGTGTTCTGGAGCATTTCCCCGAATTTACATTCGGTTTTGTGTGTTCCAGACCAGAAAAATGTGACATGCTGGACTTATTTTTTTTGAAAGCTCTGGAACTGAGCGCAATGGTGTGAACTACACAACCATTGGAATCTATATGGATGCGTTTGGACCAGACAAAAAAACTGGTCTGGTCTGTATCTGCTCTGCAGTTGTTGTGAACAAGTCCTAAATATCATCGGGAGCCATTCCAACCTCACACCCACGGCGGTACCATGATTGACATTTAAAACACAAGGAGGAGAGGAGGCGAGGAGGCGAGGCAGAGCATTTCTTTTCCTCAAATCAGATTTGATAAATGAATCCAATAACACGTGACTTGTCACATAGGGAGCTATTTTTCTTTATGGTTATGTTGTGTTCAACCGTTATTCTATGAGTAATCTGATATATACAACTTAATGACAAAATTGGCCTGCTAGTCACTGATAAAGCTGCATACTTCAAATTGTCACTAGCTCTCTAATGTACTCATTGGCATACAAGAGGCGCACAGGCTGAAACAATTGTAGTGTGTCAGTATGTATCATGGGTGGATTGTCTAAACCTCTAATTATAAAAGGAAATAAGTTAAAGCCCAACTCCAATCAAATAGTCTACCAAAGCTACCATCCTGCCCTGCCTTTCACCTCCCTCTACCCCCTCCAACCTATCACCCCCAGATAATGGACCCTTGCAGATAGTAGACAGAGAGGAGAAGGACCAAGCGCTGGGTGATCACGTTACTGTGGCTTAAAGTGTATTTCCATGTTTGCCGTCAAATTGGGATAACCTCTACTTTATATTTGATACTTGTTCCCATTCACATTACATACCCTTAACAAAAAAAAGGTGCCAATTACATTTTTATGTGTTTTTTCTTTTTTTTTTACTTAAAATCCTACATCACCTCCCCCTATGTAATGTTGTGGAGGGGGCTTTAAAGTTGTGTTTGCTAGGGATGCACCGATATATCGGCCGAAAATGGCACTTTTGGCATAATGCCGAAATGCCATTTTTTTGCCGATACAGTGGTGCATTAATTTTTTCTCTCCTCCCCGCTGTGTCCCATTGGGGAGGAGAGAAACTGTCAGAGGCGGCCGAGCGCTGCGGGAGGAGAGCGCTGCGAGCGGCCCGTGTCTCTCCTCCCATCACCGCTCAGCCTCCTGTCACAGATCGGCAGAGCGGTGTGGGGGGCGGAGACAGGTTGCGCTGTCGCAGGAGGCTAAGCTCTCCTCCCGCACCGCTCGCTCAGCCTCCTGTGACAGCTGTCAGGAAGAAGAGCGAGGTACAAACACTAAGAAAGCAATGATCGCTGAGTGTTTGTAAATAATTGAGGACATAGTATGGTTACTATATCCTCAATTATGAATGAGTGGGAGTGATCTACATCACCTCCAGCCCTGTCTGTACTGTGCTGGCGGATTTCATTATCAGTTGTAATCTAGATTTGTGAAGCACTTAACAAAGGGTTAAAGACTAAGGGCCGGTTCACACCACAAAGTCTGCGTTCCAGAGCGTTCGGTCTCTGCAATGCACTAGAACGCAAGCCGGCTGGCTCCCTGCGTTCAGGGGTGGAGGGGGCATGGCGGTGCATTTAAGTCAATGGCACCGTAGCCATGCCCCCTGCCCGCAGTGCGATTGCCCGCACCCGAAGCACAGGCACATCAGTGCCTTTGTTTCGGTCCAGTGCGATCTGCTAAAATGCTGCAAGCACTGCGGGCAGGGGTCATGGCTGCGGTGCCATTGACTTCAATGCACCGCCAAGCCCCCTCCCGCTCTGGAACGCTTGCGTTCCAGAGACTGAACGCTCTGGAACGCGGAGAGAAAGCTCAGTCTGTCCCTCCAAATTTCCTTTCAAACTGCTCATTGTAGCCTGGAATCTGAGCAAAGGCCTTCACCAAAAACACAGCTAAAAGGTAAGAAATATATTTAGAAAAATGTGTTTTCAGTATGCTGTGTGATTGAGAACACGTAACAAACGTAGAGAGGTTTTCTCAAATTTGACTACAGAATTGTAAATATACTTTAAGGTATAAGGCATAACAGCTGACTATTGTAAGCACCCGTCAGTGTTAAATGGTTTGTCTCAGCCGTCTAACTTGCACATGTGCTGAACAGCTTGGTTGATGAAAAATAACAGACTTACTGGCCGGATCAGCAGGTGAAAATGAAGAAAAAAGCCTAAAAACAAAACGGAGGCCACCAAATTTAAGGATTTGTAAACTGCAATATACAGTGTTTGATTATTGAGCTAAATAAAAAGCATACGTATAAATATTTTATAGTTAAGCCTATACAGTAATAATATTTTAACAATAAAAATTATACTAACCCTTGCAGTTGAGCTACCCTTGCACTGAAAGGGTTAAGTGCTTGTTTTTGTCTAGGGTTAAAAATAACAATGGTATACTCACCCGATCCTCAGAGCCGTCCTCTCTCATCCTCCACTGCAGCAATGGTATGTCCCTCCTCATCCTCACTTGCTATACAATGTGTATAGAACGTGATGACTCGGGGACCTTGTACCACTGCAGCAGGGGAGGGGAGAGGCTTCAGGGACCGGTCCAAAATCAAGCCGGCTTGGAGGGTCAGGTGAGTAAAACTTTACTTTTGACCCTAGGCAAAACGAGCAGTTAATCCTTGCAGTGCAGGAGTAGCCCCGCTGTAAGGGTTAATATTTGTACCTGGCGTTCTGCTTTAAGACTTAATATTTAGGTTCTTGACCTGTCATTACTTGTTTAAAAGTATTATTCTAGGATTGTGACAGTTTGGCTACAGTTAAGCATTGCATAGTAACCAATCAGCTTCTGCCTTCAGTTTGTTCAGTTAAAGAACTCTAGGATTTATTAAAAATGAACCTTTGCAGTGGGTCTAGCCCCACACTGGTCTTCCATGAATATGAAATGTTCAGGTATATATGACTGTTTTTTTTACAGTTCACTCATGGAAACTGTGGCTGGATCTTTCTTGACCATAAGTGGGGCATGGACAAAATGGGAATCTTCTGGTGCCTGCTACGAGCTTGTTGCATTTAAAAAAAAAAAACATACATATATGAGAACCCTGTAACGCCTGAAATGTTGTTTACAAATTTTAATCTTTTTACTTGTTATAAGTTTTTATTGAGAATTCACGACATACATAAAAAAATAAGTAGGGGCATAGATACAATATTCCAAAGAGTAAACACTGGAAGATGCACCAATATACAACTCCTCAGGGAAACAAAATAAGAACACAGCTGCATCAGTGCAAAATACCAACAATCATCGATAAGGCAATGCAACCGCCAATGGCTTGGTCGCTAAGGTCAGCAGCATACCTGAGCGAAGATTTTCAAGGTGCTAGAAAGCGACAATTCCCCAAGAAAAAGAATAGTAAAGAGGATAAGATAAGGGTGTATCCCCCGGTCCCACACGAGCAACAAAATAGAATGCCCATAGCTGAGACCTAGATCTAGCATATGACAGTTTACACATTTTTAATAACTGGGAATATCATTTTTTGGTGGGGAAAGGTTTATCATTTGGAAATGCACTTTAATAGCATAGTGTGGTAATGTGACAGTGGCCAATGTTTCTTTTGAATGGTACTTTCAAAACAAATAGCTGTTGAGCTGTAGAAAGGTCGTGCAGTACATATGCCAGCTGCCAGGCATGTTTGAATGCACCTGTCACCTTCACACAATAGAGGCTTCGTCTTTTCTTTTCTTTTTATCCAGTATGTAGTATTTTCTATAGAATTGGTATAGTACTTTGTATGCTAGAGAATCATGACTGGAGGTTTCTTTTTTACTGTTGTAGTTTACTGATTTACAGCTGACACTACATTTTGATGAATAAAACAATCTGAGGCTGAATCTAAGACTGAAAGTTTCCCTCATTGGTAAAAATAAGATTGTTTTGCATACAGAGAGTATTTCATGAGATTGAAGTTGCTTTTTATTTTAAGCCAGGGCTGACCACAGCAAAGAATCAGCTTCTGTCTTTCATTTCCAAATCTTAACTGAAGATCAGAGCTGATTGGTTGCCATGCACAGTTGCTCCAGTTTTTGTCTGCTCCAGTTTTGATAAATTCCCCTCTTAATGTTTAGTGAATTTATTGTTACAGAAAGCTGTCAGGCACTGCAGACTTGCAACAGGAGATGGTCAAAGACTATGGACATGCTACAAGTGACGGTCAAAGGGTGTAGATATACAACAGTACATGGTCAACGACTGTGGTCATACTACAAGTGACGGTCAGAGACTGTTCATGTTCAAAAGGAGATGGTCAAATACTATGGACATGCTACAAGTGAAGGTCAAAGAGTGTAGATATACAACAGTACATGGTCAACGACTGAGGACATGCTACAGTTGCAGGTCAAAGGATATAGGTATGCAATAGCAGAGGATCAAAGACTATGGACATGCTACTATTGAAGGTTAAAGACTGTACATACACAACAGGAGATGGTCAAAGACTATAGGCATGCTACATGCGAGGATCAGACTGTAGGTATGCAACAGAAGATGGTCAAAGAGTATGAGCAAGCTTCAGTAAATGGTCATACTGTGAACATGCTATAGGATTTGGAGACTGGGGCCTGCTTCATTGTAACTGATTTAGTCTATGACAGCCCTATAATTCTTCTACATTTATAATCTCTACAATCCCCTTAAAAATTGCCACAGCAATATCCACTATCCACAGCAATATCTATTCTGATATATTATACATTGGTTGTCTATTATCCATCCTTTGTAAATGATTTGGGTAAATATATTTACATTTTATAGGTGTTAATTAGAAATGAAGAGGGGAAAAAAAGTAAAAAAAAAGGAACAGCAGTTGAACGGTTATAGTATTGTGCGGTCAGAAAATGATGCCTTTCCTACGTACTGTGCAGATTACATGTGTGTCCTTGTTACATGTGGCTTCTAACTGTGCCATGACACAGGAAGTACTGCACACAGGAAGAAGGGTGAGGCTACACTAGGGGGAAATACATCGTCACATGAGGAATAATTACAGAAAAACATGTACATTACAACAAAAGGCCACTAGATGGCAGCATAGGATAAGACATGAATTTAGCTATGAGAAAATAGTTAGGCAAATCACACTATATAAATTCTAACCTATATAACAATGCTAATATTAACTGAGGCTATGCATCTCATATTCTATGTCCCTATTGGGGCGGCACAGTTACTGTTCAAAAAAAGAAGTGTGTAAAGACGACAATGAATGCTCATTTTCTCTTCTGTCAATGCTGATCACTACTATAGTGAAGTTAGGCCCTTTTAACACAGCCGTTGGACATTTGATCAAGTCCGAAAAACGAACAGGCGGACCCGTTTGAAAGCCAAATGCAAGTCTATGGGTGTCTGTTTACACCCGGTTACCCCCGCCACCGGCCGCTTCTGGTAAAGTGAACGGAACAGTGTTTCATTTTGAAGGACCGGGGGTAATCTGATGTAAATAAGCATGACCGTTTACTTCCAGATAGACTGGCATGGGGTCCGGCAATTGCAGTTCTTTTCCTTTGTCGCAAAATGGAGGAAAAAAAACTGTACGTAGACCAATGTCACAGTGGTGACATCCGTTTGTGCTGCTGTAATCAGGAGAGGATCTGTGCATCGATCCTCTCCTGATCAGCTCGTGTGAAAGGGGCCAGATGAAGATCCTGAAGAATTTTGAGGATATAGATTTCCTGGTTCCCCCGGCCCATGTTGTGGTTCCTGATGCCATCCCCTATGTCTCTACAGGACACAGTAATGAGTTACGGACCAACTAGGGTGCAGAGTGACCAAAAACAGCCCTAAGAATCTTGTGCTTGGTGACAGCATGATCCAGATTCTAATACTGGCCATGGTAAACTGGCATCTGGGATTGTCCTGGTATACTGAACCACATATGCTATATTGTCATCGTTTTTGCCTTGTTGGAATGCCTGTTGTATTTGATGTATTCAGAAAACTTTTTTCTCATCTACTCTTTTCCAGGACTTGACAGGAATAGAGTCAATGGACCAATGTCGCCAAACCTTGCAACAGCACAACTGGAATATAGAGGTATATCCACATCAACTAGGTTAAGGAGAAAGGAGATGGGTATGATGTTAATAAACCTACTCTGTCTTCTTTTTAGGCAGCTGTCCAGGACAGACTCAATGAACAAGAGGGTGTTCCTAGTGTCTTTAACACAGCACCCAATCGACCGCTACAAGTGAATACAGCCGACCATAGAGTATACAGTTATGTGGTGTCCCGGCCACAGCCCAGGGTGAGTAGAGAAAAAGCTTGCAAACTATCTGAAATAAGAATTGTATGTGTTGCTCAAGGAAACCAATGACATTTCCAATCTCATTTTCCTGTTTGCACTGGTAACATGAGCAGAAGAATCTGATTGGCTGTTCTGTGCAGTACAGAGAACTCTACTTGCAGATTCTACGATAAATGTAAACTATGTAACACGGCTGTATTTTGTTTTAGGGGCTCCTTGGCTGGGGTTACTACCTGATCATGCTTCCATTCCGCATCACCTATTACACACTACTTGATATATTTAGGTAAGTTACTTCGATTTTGTTATATGTCATTATATTGGAGAATCTTTGCAGAAATTGTGTATTTTCAATTTTAGGTTTGCTCTTCGTTTTGTCCGACCAGATCCACGTAGCCGAGTTACTGACCCCGTGGGGGACATAGTCTCCTTTATACAGATGTTTGAAGAGAAGTACGGCAGAACACACCCTGTGTTTTACCAGGGGACCTATAGTCAGGTAACGCATAACAGTCCAGATATGCTGTCATTAGTCAATGGTTTTTTTTAAATGCCGCTTGAAACCAAATGTTTAGTAAATGTAAAGGTTATGAAGGGAGTGCAGGTGACAACCACACCCTGCTTAAATTTTGGAGCACTCTGGAAATCCCAAAACCCATGGTACTGCGGTGAGCAAATGTCTTCTAGTCTGCTCTCTCTCCTCTTGAGCTTCTCTATTGGTCCATAACTTTGATGGACAGTCTCATTGATCAATAGTGGGGTATGGGAGGTGAAAGCCATATAGAGTGGCCATAGCCCTGACTTTAGAGGTGAAGTTGTCATTTGCATAATACAGTGCATTTGGTTTTACGGTGCTCTGGTACATTTTAAATCATCAACATCATGTGCACAATGGGACTAATTTGCCCACTGTGACCTGTCTGTATTGCCACAAAATAAGCATGCATAGATGTGGGCTTCTCCTCTAAGTTTTAACCCTTTCGCTGCCAAGGGCTTTTTTTGCAAACAGTATAATCCACATTTAGACATTACTTAAAACCCCAAAAACATGATATATTGTTTGAAAGCAAAGTAGAATAAAATGGTGGCAGCTGCAAATGTTTACATCTCACGATATTAGTGCAACTCTATCAAACTCCCAACATTTTGTAAAAATATGCATTTAAAATATAATTAAACTCTCGTTTTTTTTTTTTTTTTAGAAAGAAGAAAATATATGCAAAAACAAAAAAAAAAAAAAAAAAGTTACCAAAAAGGTATTTGCTTACCTCTGGAGCTTCTCGAGCGGCCATCATCTTCGCAGTAGACAGTACTGCATGCACAGTAGAGATCTTCGGCAGGGAGAAGAGGGGACACACATTGTAAGTGAATGCACACAGCCGGGAGTGTGCACGTCGGACAGACACCGTGGGGCACAGAAGACACAGAAGTCAGCGCTGGATCAGAGACTCGCATCAGCGCTGGAGGGATTGTTGGAAACAAGTGGAAGGAAGAAGATGATCGAATCAAGAGGCATCATTTAAGTGTTTAAAAACACAATTAAATACCAATTTGGTAAAATATAAAAGAGGTGGTTACGATGAGTAAATAGATGCCCAACATGCACATGTTGAAAAATTGCATGCGCCCGTGAAATAGCGACAAATATGGCCCCCCAAATTATTCATAGGCGACACTTTAAAAAGCCTATACAGGTCATCAGTTTAGCGATATCCATGATTATTGTCCCTAGAATTATTGATCTCACTCTGGTGCACACGGCGATACCTAACGATACCTAGGACACATCGGGGTTCGCGGACAAGGTAAGACCTGTACGCTGTATTCCCGAGTGTGGCTCGGGGTTAGCGCTTTGTTAACCCCGATCCACACTCAGGAATACCAATGGAAACGAGCGGCAAAACGCCCCAAAGAAGCTCCTGTACTTCTTTGGCCGTAGAGCTTTTTTCAGCGCGTTCCTATGCGCTGAAATACGCCCAGGTGGGAACCATGCCCATAGGCAATTTATTGGTTTTCACATGTTGAGTGTTTTACAGCGCGTAGGAACGCGCTGTAAAACGCCCAGGGGTGAACCAGGCCTTAAGAGTCAAATAACTACAGATACAGAATCCCACACCCATACACACATAGGTTGAACTGGATGGACCCTTGTCTTTATTCAACCATATCTACTATGTTCGCCGCTCTCCTTCCTCGCTTCCCGCCGACACCCAAGAAGCCGGTCCCTGGCCTGCAGGAGGGGCAGCAGAGCCCAGGAAACAAAGCTGGTTGCAGGAGGGAGGCGCACACTGCACCGCCCTCTGGTGGCAGCTCAGCTGCCAGAATCACTTCCAGTGTAAAGCCCACAGTCGTCTTTACACATGTAAGCAGTGTCGCCGGGAGTCTGTTTAAAGGGTCCCACCGACATAGGACATACGTCG
Source organism: Nanorana parkeri (assembly GCF_000935625.1). Classification (NCBI taxonomy): domain Eukaryota; kingdom Metazoa; phylum Chordata; class Amphibia; order Anura; family Dicroglossidae; genus Nanorana; species Nanorana parkeri. Next base: position 308,004 of record NW_017307651.1, read on the forward strand.
GTGCCAGCGAAAGGGTTAAAGCCCAGACTTATTATAGTGGAAAAATGTATTCTAGCAGGTGTCAGTATCCCAGTCGTGTAAAAATGTTTTTGTTACCTTATAACTGTTCATACAAAATGGCTGTTTTATTATTTTTTGGGAATTATACAAGAACATAATGATGTCTATTTTGCAATGCACACTTCCACCTTCCCATCCAGAATGTACGTTATAACATTAGCACTTGTGAAACTCATAATTTTGTTTTCAAAAGCTTACCATTGTCCATGTTGTGATGTCTTTATGTGTAATATGAGAAACCGTGGCTCTGTCCAGTTGTACACTGATAGCATTCCTCTTTGCTAGGCAGAGATAATGAAATACTGTTGATGATTTACAGTGTGCCCCTGTTTACCCACTGATTGTCTGTTATGGCAGGCTCTAAATGATGCCAAACAGGAGCTGCGGTTTTTGCTGGTGTATCTGCATGGGGAGGATCATCAAGACTCTGATGAATTTTGCAGGTATGCCTTGCCCTCTACCCCATGTTTATTTTTTGCCTTTGTTATAGACCCGAATTGGTCTTTTTCTGTAACTTGACTTGTACATGCGTACTTGCCTACTGCAACCTCAACCACACCTTTGCTTTGCGTCTTCTGGTACCTATAACTCAAGTTTCACAGCTCTTACCCCGATCCACTTTTACTGTTGCCATACAAAGTCAGAATTTTCTCAAGCATCTCTGTGCGGTAACCGGAGAATATCTTGTTATTTGACAATACTCTGCTGCAGCAAATTACATTGGACTTAACAGTGATGCATGTTATAAGAGACTTCTGTATTGGATGTTTGCAAGCAGTCATGTTACTAGAGTTATGTAAACTGGGAGGTGCACATCGCAAGAGACTGCTGGACATTATACAAGAATACTGTACATTAAAGAAATTCTGTTTGAAGCTTGCTTTGGTTAATAGTGCTTTGTGCAATGACACATTGCAGGGACCCCCCAAGTAAGTGATATCACATGACTGATACACAGTGGGATGGCTAAGAAAGTGTCACTGCATACAATGCTGGCCGGCAGAATACATAAGTCCCTGTGTGTTTTGCATGTACTGGAACTGTAAACAGATTTGGTTTTTAAACTGGTGCCCAGAAGTAGCATACTGTAGCTTGAACCAGGGGCTTAATCCTTTAACTTGTCCAGCCAAATGTGCCATTCAATCAGTTGGGTAAATCACATGGACCTGTCCTAATGAATTGCTTTGTAATCAGGTAATGTATATTTTTGTCTGCTGTAGGAATACCCTTTGCACATCAGAGGTGTCTCAGTTCATCAACAGCAGAATGCTATTTTGGGCATGCTCTACTAACAAGCCAGAGGGATTCAGAGGTAAGTGTATCACTTTGCTGATTTTTGTTTTTGTTTGTTGCAATTGGTAAAATGTTTTGTCCTGTAATAACGCATACATATTGTTTTTTTTGTTCTTTAGTTTCCCAGGCCCTTCGTGAGAACACATACCCATTCTTAGCCATGATAACGCTGAAGGATCGCCGAATGACTGTGGTGGGAAGGCTGGAAGGTTTGATTCAGCCACAGGACTTAATTAACCAACTGACTTTCATAATGGATGCCAACCAGACCTACTTAGTGTCTGAGAGAATGGAACGGTGAGCTACAGGATCAAACATCTTTGTGGTTTATTGAAACATTACATCATAAATGCTAGCAAACTTTGTGAAATTTCCTTTACAAGAAATGAAGGCAAAATGTTGCTTTTAATTTCAACCCCATCTGGAAAAGGGGCAAAAAGATATCTTGTCTTATCTGACATTGATGAGCAATGTGCCTATCCATGGCCACTTTAACCTTTACAAACACCATCAAAGTGAAGCTGATTTTTCAAAATGTTAGAACCTGTGTCAGTTATTTAATTCTATCTGTATCTTCTTTTGGGAAATTTCCCATTACTTCCTTTTTTTAGTGACAAAACAGGAAGATGGAGAAAAACATGCTAACGGCACGGACAGCAGTTAAACCAGACAGATTGTAATTCTTCCCCATGATATCCAAAGCTTTTAAGAAAGCAAGTATTCACTTCTGTAAATATAGGAAGGTTTCAGATCACATTAAAGGAATGTCGTACTGCAGTGCTATCCCAGCCCTATCAGACTAGTTTACTGCACTATAATTGCTGACTAAAACACACTGTAATGTGGCACAGGTCCATGGCAAATGTGCATGTTTATGTAAAGTTACACTAGCATATAAACAAGTGGCAAAGTGGAATTGAAGTTTTAAAACTTGGTTATATTGCCTTAATCTGGAAGTATGCACAGCATATTTGTACATTATAGCACACCTATTTTTTAAGTGTGCTCTCCTCCCCAAGCGCTTACCAACCTACACTGTCAGTCACTGCTCTGCCCATCTCTGTCACCATCTCCTCTGCTGCTTCCAGATCCGCTGTTGTGCTCTTCGATAATTGGAGTGCCTCTGATGACGTAACTCCTGCGCAGGCGCACTGGAGTTACTTCCTTCTTAGTACCTGGCTCCATTCCCTGTATATTACAGGAGCTAGGACCTAGGGTAGTACACTGCATTGCTCATATGCAGTACAGTGTATACAGGCAGAATTGCTAGAGCTGGGAAGTAGGTGGGTTTTACATAGTATTTGAGGTTGAATAAAGACATGAGTCCATCAAGTCCAACCTATTGTGTGTATGTATAGGTCCCTGCGTCATCACATTCCTAAGAGTACCTGTACCCCTGTACATTATGGTAACTCAGGAAATCGTCCAAAAACTCTACATTCTAAATTTTTATTTTTTAAGTTTGCTTTCGCTTTAAGGTTGTGGTGACAAATATTGTCTCTTTACTTCCATACTGCTTGCTTTTGACTTCCAATGGCTGCAGTCATCATGCCTTTTTCATCTGTTAAAAAAGATGAGGGAAATCACAGATGTCTAAACAAGCCCTAGGGTAGCCAGCATCACTTTATAATTGTTTGTATTATTTTCAGGGAGGAGAGAAACCAGACTCAGGTACTGAGGCAGCAACAGGATGAAGCATACCTAGTATCCCTGAGAGCTGATCAGGAGAAAGAACGTAAGAAGAGGGAGAAGCAGGAGCAAAAGAGAAGAGAGGAAGAGGAAGCACAGCTCAGGCAGCTGGCAGAAGAGAGGAAGAAAAGGGTAATGTTCACAAACTGACGCCAACAATGTACAGCTCCCTTTTTTCCTGCCGCAGAAGTGGAAGCTTCAAGTTTCTTATGTGGTGGTATTTGCCTGTTTGAACCACATTTCATTTACTGGTTTAATTTTAGTAAGAAATCTCATCCCTTTTGTGTCTCGATGTTTACCAATAGCACACAGTTTGGTAAAAGGTGGGGGATCTGGTAAAAGGTGGGGGATTTGGTAAAAGGTGGGGGTACAGATTCAGAAAACGTTTATATTCTAGTTGCAGACATCCTCTGTATGCACAGTTCCTTAATCTCCTCCTTTAAATCATAGTAATGGTATTTACTCAGCTGATGGGTAACTATTGGGTAACTGACTGCTGAAGTTCTGCTTCCCTAAGCTGGCTATACATGGCTTGAACTTGGACAATGTTCTGTGAATCAGCTGAAATTGAAGCTGTGGGTGGCCCTGCCAACACCAATAAATTTGATTGAAAAATCCAAGGAGCCGGGCAGAAAAAAGACGGCCGAAGACTGACTGAACAGTGGCCAAGCATTGACTGCAGCCAGTCAGCTGTAGTCAGTTTGTGTATTCTCACAGATGCAGGTGCTGTCTCAGGATCAGTATTTACTGGATAAGCATTTGCCTGGAGTGTTGCTTTAATTCCTATTCTCCTCTGTGATATGTTCTCTAGACCCTGCAAGAAGAGAAGGAGCGCAAGTCAGAGTGTCTTCCTGCAGAACCACAGCCAGACCATCCTGATAGTGTGAAAATCATTTTTAAGATGCCAAATGATACCAGAGTGGAGCGGAGGTTCCTCTTCACACAGTCCCTATCAGTAAGTCCACCATTTGTAGTAATGCTTTCATTTGTCACATCTGTAACGCTAGTTAATAAAACCATTGTGAAACTGATGGATAGAATCTGGTTGATGTGGAGAATGTCTTACAGCTGCGATAGCTATTGCTTTCTGTCTGTCTGCAACATGCATTTTGTACTATCGCCATAATACCACTTCTTTCTTAGAAGGAGGCAACACAATGGCTAGCACTCTTGCCTTACAGTACTGAGGTTCTGGGTTCATTTCCTGCCACATCAGAGTTTGTATGCTGTACAAGTGTTTGTGTGAAAAAAGATTTAAAACACCCCAATTTTTCCAGTTTTTCTTGAACGTAAGCAGTTCAAGTCCAGTGAATAATCTGAAATGGTACAAAGGTAAGTGGTAAATTGCCAGAGGTGGCAAAACAAGCTTAGGGTAACAAAAACTGAAAAACAAATTACATTTCAGAGTTATACAAAAAGTCCTTTTCAGGGAAGAAGAGTTAAGAACTCACAGTTCTGCATCAATGTAAATAAATTAAACCTTGAAAGTTTATATCTGTAAAAAATAAGTCAAGGCAACGGAGTTGCTGTATTTTTTTTGAAGGCGTTTCACTGGTCATCCGACCAGCTTTCTCAATTCAGAATGACTTGTACAAAAAGTTGTCTGGGAATAAATATGGTGAATGTTGCTCCAATCCACATAATCTGTTAATCACAACCAGGCGTTGATATCATTTGCATAATTGGAGTCTAGGAGGTGTTATTAACCTGCCCAGAGAGAGGTGTTAAATCAACATTGTTTGTGGCAGACAATAGATGTCTCACCCCCCTCTATTGTCTGCACATCTCAGATCAGATGTTACCATCAGAGTGAGTCGGAGTATGTCCATTGTGTTAGATCAAAAAGAGGAGGTCAGGTTGAGAAGTTGAGTGGTAGCCGGGTGTTAATGTTATTAGCAATGTTAAAGTCACCAAGCATGATAGTGGGTGTTTCTAAGGAGAGAAAGTAGGGTAGCCAGGCATTACGAAAGTGAGATACTGGTCCAGGAGGCTGGTATAGCAATCCTCAGAGAAATTTGAGAATACAGTAAGTTTCCAAAAAGGAGAGAGAGAGGGAGGTGAAGGCAGAGCTTGAAAAGTGCATTGTGGGAATAGAAGGATTCCCTCTCCACCTCCTTTCCGTCCATTGGGTCTGGCTGAGTGCGTCCAGTGGAGGCCACCATGGTAGAGGGCGCAGGGGAGGCAGAGTCAGATTCCTGAAGCCAGGTTTCAGTAACAGCAAGCATGTTAAAGGAGATAAGAAGATCATGCACAGCGGTGAGCTTGTTACAGATGCTCTATCAGATGCTCTGGGCATTCCAGAAGGCACATGAGAAGGGAGGACTTGCTCTAGGAAGCAGGGTCAAAAGAAACCAGGGTGCGTGGATTGTGGCTGCTGCCAGAGGAAAGTCAATGCTGGTTTGGAGGGTGAATATTAAAAATATTAGGGTTAGTTCACACCAGAAACTGCATCACAACTGCGTGCGTCTGCGCAGTTGCACTGTGATGCGTTTTTTAACTGCACTAAAAAATGCTAATTAGGCATGTAGGTCACTTCCTTTTCCTGTCAGAGCATTTCCTATGTTTGTTTTGTTCGTTTGGGAGCTCAGTATGCTTTCTTTGTTGGCTGGCATGGTGCTAGTTTTGACTTTAGCCATTCTTTTTTTTTATGTGTTCCATTGCGTTTGATGTGTTTGCAACGTGTTTGATGTGTTTTGATGCAGTTAAAGTAGAACAAGCAATACTTTTTCTGACTGCAGTTGAATCGACTGCAATGGTGTGAAAGCCTATAGGAAAGCATTGGGATGTATTTTAACTGCGCAGTTGAAATAAACAGACTGCATCACAACTGCATATGGTGTAAACAGGCCCTTAGAGGGCCAGGATTGGGAGAGATATACCCAGAAGTTAAGAGAAGCAGAAGAGTGAGTGAAGTGAGATGAGAGCGCGTTTTATATGATGTATTCTAATTAATCAATTAGAACATAAGTCAGGTAAGTCGCCAGGATCGCTTCTGTTGTAAAGCCGACAGTCGGCTCTACAAGTTTAAACAGAATCCCGGCGGCAAAAGTCACCGGGAGTCTGTTTAAACAGCCCCGATGCTGGCGACGTACACTGTACGTCGTCAGTCACGAAGGGGTTAATACTAGGTAAAAAAAATTAAAAGCCTGCCACTTCGAGATCATACCCCCTCCCTGGCTGCCACTTTGAGATCATTCCCCCTCCCGCCTGACAGTTGTAGCAAGCAATACAAAGGAATTTGAGGGGAGGGAGCCGTGTCCCTCAATAGACTCCGAAGAAAGGATTTATGGTAAGCACAAAATCCTGTTTTCTCCACTGTCCATTGAGGGACACAGCTCTTAAGAATTCTGAGATATAGGGACATTCAAAAGCAGTCCAAACAAAGTGGGTGGCACCATAAAAACTAGAATAAACGGCTCAACAAAAAAGAAATGTCACATACTCAAACAGCCGCTTGAAGACCTTTTCTGCCGAACTAGCTCCAGAGGAGGCAGAAACATCAACGTTCTAAGATTTTGCAAAAGTGTGAACAGGAGAACATGTTGCAGCCTAACAAATTTGAGCAACTGAAGCCTGATTATGAAAGTCCCAAGAATTACTAATAGCAGACTGAGTAGAAATAAAAAAGCAGAAGAGGAGGAGAGGACACTAAAGCTGGCCATACACGTATAGATTTTCTGTGGCCAGATGGAAAAAGTGCAACAGATTCCTCCATCTACGCTAAACTGTGTGGATGGAGGAATATCCCACTGGGCAAAGCTTCAGTATCTTGCTAGTCGGTCCGGCTGGCTCTCAAAATACCTGAACAATGCCTACGTCCAATCAATCTGATTGGATGCAGGTATTGTTCAGGTATTTTGACGACCAGCCGAGCCGACTAGCAAGATACTGAAGCGTGGCACAGTTCAGTGTAGTTGGAGGAATCTGTGTCACTTTTTTTATCTGACCATAGAAAATCTGCAAATCTATAGGTGTATGGCCAGCTTTAGCTAAACTGGCAGGTAGGAGGGGTTATGCCCTTAAAGTGACTTAATTTTTTCACTAGTGTCCATTTCTCCTGAGCTGCATAACCCTACGTCTGAATTCTATAGAGCTGTGTCCCTCAATGGACGATGGAGAAATGTTCTTTCAGCAAGGCTAATTTATACTATGTGTTTTTTATTCCAGGTGATTCACGATTTCCTTTTCTCTCTGAAAGAGACCCCGGAGCATTTCCAGATAGTGGCAAATTTTCCCCGTAGGGTGTTGCCTTGCCTTCCTAGTGAGGAAGCCCCTGTGCCTCCGACCCTCCAGGAGGCTGGATTCAGCCGCTCACAGCTTCTCTTTGTACAGGATCTAACGGACGAATAACAGAGTTTTATTTTTATCCCCCAAGGGAATTTGGGGAGGAAAAAAAAAAAAAAAAAAAGCAGGTAGGGATGAATGAGATACAAATTCTCATGGCATCATTATTTTTGTTTTTTTTAACTGCTGCTACTGACTTTGGATCCAGGCATATTCGCCTAGGGAAGGAGGGGAAGGTAGCATGCAGCAAAGAACTGTTTTCCCCATTGGAAGGGGATGAAGACAAATATAACAATGCAGGGAGTTTGTTGCAGGGTCCCATTTGGCATTTCCAAAGTGACGTGATCAGATTGTCTGCATAGGGGTTTGCATAGTCTTGCATGCCCCTCCACCTCAGTTAAGGAGGACCGTCTCTGTGGAATAAACACTTAGATCCATGCCTCTAACAGGTTCTGCGGGAGCATAACTTCTGTCATTTCTGTTTTGAGGAACAAGAGGAAACTATCTTCCTCACTCTGTATAAAGCAGTTTCTTTTTTTTTTAATTGTACTTTTCTTTTCATTGTTGCTTTCTAAAAGACCAAAGGAGAGAAGTTGGCAGCTGTCATTGCTTTGAGATGAAAGGATTTTCAACAGATCCAGTTGGAAGAGTGTATTGTGATATCTGGCTTTGGGATTGAAGGGGTCCTGGTTATTTCCAACCCCCTTTAGTGTAATAAAGGCAATATATAGTGACTGGTCTACCTGCTTAGATGCCTTCTTGTCACTAGTATTCTGTATGTCCCAACTGGACTATATTCAAGAAAATAATTTATTCCAGATATAAATTAAAAACATTTTAGAGTTTGTTTTTCTGTGTGTGAAATGTTTAATACCTCCGAATACTACATTGAAGAGTCGTTCCTGTACAGAGCATGATCCATTAAAGGGGAATCTGTTGCCCATTTGTTGTGAATTGAATCGCTAGCTGAAAGATGGTATTTGCTATGCATGGCATAACATGATGTCTAATACACAACTGAGTGGCACGTTAAGTCAAGTAGCAACATCCATCATCTTCATTTAGAACTGATGGAACACAAGTGGTTCTGTTGAAGTGCAGTATATAAGTACTAAAGCATATCTAATGAAGAATAAAAATTAAATGTATTGCAGCATGCTACAAGTCTTTAGATGTGGTGGCTGAATCATTGTGCTTATTTTAATGCAAAGTCTATTTTCTGCAAGTACAGAAAAATACATGTTGATCCTGTCAGGAATTGTATTGTCTTTGTAACTTCCTGTGGCCTGTACTGAAATCTCAGACAATGTTATTAGGTTTCTCAGCTATTTTCTGTGAGCTACAAAGCAATCCCCTCTTTCAAATGTAGAGGAGGTGGTGTTTGTTCCCCAAATCAGGTGAAACGACCTAGAGATGCAGTGTGCTAGAGCCAGAATCACCAGGTGAAGATAAAGGGAAAAGAGAACCTAAAAAAGAGCAGCCACCTCATCTAAAGACTGGTAAGTTGCAATAATTGCATTTTGGTACTCATTGTAGAATCCTTTTCTTTGAAGTCTATTGAGGGACACATGATTTAGAGTCAATTTGGCTATATTGCTGCCTAGAAGGAGAATTTGGACACTAAAACAGTGATCCAGCTTGGTTTTACCCCTCCCACTTCTCGCATGCCCCACTTTTGTAGCAAGCAGTGCCGAGAGCAAGACCAGAAACAGAGGGGCGGGGGTCTATGTCCTTCAAAGAACGTGTAAGAAAAGGATTTTACGGTGAGTATAACAATCCAATAATTTTCTTTCTTGTTCATTGAGGGACACTGGATTCAGAGACAACCGGAATACCCAAAAACAGCTTTAATTCAGGGGTAGGCAACACAGGCCCAACTGTAGTAAGAGAGAAAATTTACTAGGGACTGCCTTCAGCTTCAAAGAGCTGCCTGAAGGACCTTATCTCCAAAGCTTAGCATCAGATGAAGCCTGAACATCCACCCGATAAAACTTAGAAAGCTTTTTAAAAAGTTGACCAGGTGGCAGCCTTGCACATCTTGGAAACATTTGCCAGATGCTGAAAAACCCCAAGAAGCACTAGCACATCTAGTAGAGTGTGCCTTGATGGGAAGGGGTGGAACCCAATGTTAAGATCATAAGCTTAAATTAGGTTTTGTCTGAGCCACCTAGAAATGGTGTTATGAGAAGGTGGTTCACCTTTGCAGGGACCATCAAGAAAGACAAAGAGGGAGTCAGCCTTTCTAAGGCTGGGCACACACCTTACAACCCTCGCAAGACTTTTTTCTTGCGAGGGTTGTAAGGTAATTTAAAAAACGCACAATCTGCCTATCTTGGACAGGCAGATCGTACTTGCGATCAGCGCAACCCCGCCCCGCTGAGGGGCGGGATTCCAATGACCGCAATGCCGAACGGGCAGTGTGCGCTTGCGCACATCGGCCCGTCCGGCTTTTATCTTACGAACATGCTACACACCCGCCGAACCTCGTACGATGCTCGGCGGGTTTTCAAACATGTTCGTAAGATAAAAGTCGTGCGATCTTACAGTAGTAGAGGTCGCACGGCTTCCACACACCTTACGATAATCGTACGATCGCTGGATTTCCAGCGATTATCTTACGATTATCACAAGGTGTGTGGGCACCTTAATGGAAGCAGTGGTTGTTACACATGAATAGCATAAATCTAAACAATCAAAGGGAATCTCTTTCTGATGTACACTGGGGAAGGCAGAGGGACAATAGCACAATGTCCTGGTTGAGGTGAAAGGCTGAAACCACTTTGGGAAGGGAGCAAGCCTTAATCCTCGCTTATCTTCGTGTATGTCCAGAAAAGTTTCTTTAACCCCTTCATGACTGAGGCCCTTTTTTCCATTTTTGCACCCATGTTATATTCCACATTTTAGGCCTAAAAATGACGTAAAACCCCCCAACATTATATATTTTCTGAATGCCAAGACCCTATAGAATAAAATGGTGGTAGTTGAAAATTTTTATGTTGCGCAATATTAGCGCAACTCCAGCCGCCAGTTCAGACACACACCTTGCAGAGGTAATGTAACAAGAAACAACCCTGTGAGTAAGATTGAAAGGAATATTTTAAGAACAGAGAGAACCAGATTTAAATCTGATGTAGCCACAGGTGGGCACACAGGGTTCCTCCCCTGCCATGGCATTATTTGACTGGATCTTTCTGGAAGATTTCCTAGTCAAGCTGTCCAGTTGTAGGGACAACCAAATTGCTTGAAGCTCCACACTGTTGATCAGAATCTGGGATTCATCTGGTGTCTAAATCCCCCGACAAGGACTCTTGCCCAGCCTGTGAGGCTGGCATCCATTGTGATAATCTTCCACGATACCAGAAGGAATAATTTCCTCAACTCCAGAGCTGGATATCTGAGCCATCAGGCCACCAAACTAACTGCTTTGTTTTACACTGCCAAATGTTGAGCTGCAGGGGCCTGGAGTGAAACTGGGCAAATGAGACTGCCTCATAAGAAGCTACCATCAGCTCCAGGATTTGCATGCAGAAACAAAGAGTAGGTTGACTCTTTGACTAAAGAGCCTGAGTTTGAGAGTGTGACTTTTTGTTGGTAGAAAGAAAACTGGCTTGAGCTGTGTCCAGGATCAGACCCACATATTCCAAGCAAAGCGTTGGTTCCAGGGTAGACTTATGAAGCTTCAGGATCCTCAATTCAGAGTCTGAATTGTCCTGTACCGACTTAACAGGATGTTGTGGGGATGGGGAATGGTGATGCCCTGGGGGGCAGAACAAGGCAAACGCAGGGGCTAGAACATTGGTGAATATGCAGGGTGTAGAAGACAAAAGGAGCTGTAATGGTCTTTCTTAGCCTGGGAGCTATAGTGACTCCCTGAGACTCCTCAGGGATAATCTCACCCTGCAAGAAGCAGTGACAGGCAGGTGCTACCTAATGCAGAATGTTGGAATGTGCATGCGAGATACTAATTTTCCAGTACTAATTTTCTTAGTGTTTATCCCTTTCCATGAAGGGGATAATAATGAAACCCAAATGGGTCTAATTAATGAAATAGTTCATGGCTTGTTTGAAGAAGAAGAAGAAAAAAATCTTGAGAACCGAAAAAACTGCTAAAAAAACGGTTACACTTCGTCAGGACACTAGGAAAAAACTGAGTAATGGTGGGTGACGGAAGGGTTATACAAGGCTGGTCACTGTTTTTTTTTGTTTTGTTTTCCAGTGTTCAAACTCTCCTGTAGGTGTCAGTATAACCCAATTGTCTCTGCATCCCGTGTCACTCAACGAGAAATTACATTTTGTTTTGGGGTTTAGATTTACTCTTCTAAAAGTTTTATCACATAATTTTCTCTTGATTCTACTAGTCTCTAGAGAACACATCACGTCTATCTTCACACCTCTATGCTTTAAGCACAATTATTATTACAATAATACAGGATTTATATAGCGCCAACAGTTTATGCAATGCTTTACAACATTTAGGGAGACATTACAATACCATACAAAAGGATTAGAAGAACCCTGCTTGTGAGAGTGGCAATAGAAGACAATGACTGTGAGGCATAAGTTGATTGAAGGAGTAGATGTACAGTTTTTTAAGAGGAGATGGAATAAGCTTTCCTGACGAGGTGAGTTTTCAGAGATAGCCAGATAGGTTGTAGTAGGGAGTTTCAGAGGATGGGAGAGGCTCTGGAGAATTCCTGAAGGTGAGCATGGGGAGGAGGTCTAACGAGGTATTAAGCTCTATATTATATTTACTTTGTTTTGTTTTTTTTCCTCAATTCTGCAGTTAACTTCAGTTTCCAGGAAAAACATCTTCCATGTAAATGGCTCTTCTTGCGTGTAAAATGTGTTTTTATTCATTGAACAGCAAAAGTTTCCTCCTAGAAAATGCAGAGAGGGGAGTTTGTCATGCAGAGCTATTCAAGCTCTGGTTTGATAACCAATCAGCTTCTATCTTACATTTTCAAAGCATAATTGAACAACCACGGGAAACTGTTTCATATTTGATCCCCC
>NW_017307651.1:320466-357551 GCF_000935625.1 Nanorana parkeri
TTCTAAAATACTCTGTAAAATGCATGTGTTTTCAAGTGCAGAAGTGTAATCAGGCCTGGTGCATGTGTATGGCAAGTGAGCTTTAAATGCCATTAACTCTGAAAAAAAGAGTGGCATCTGCCTTGTTTGTATTCTCACAGGTGTATTTTAGGGCCCCATCCCCTCTTGTACATTTTTGGTGCAGTTATTTAACTGCATGTAAAATGCGTTGAAAAGGCATGGCGCGATATGTGCCACTATAGCTGCTTTGCAACTTTCTAGAAGTAGTGAAAGTAGATGTTATTACAAGATTCACTCTATGGTAACCTATTTACCACTGAGGAACCCTTGAAATAAATTCCAGGTATTGGGGAACCCCTGCAAAAAAAGTGTTATATGTACAGGCTATCTAAGGGCTTGTTCACACCAAGCGCGGAGCAGATCCAGAGCAGAGCAGGTGCAGACCGGATCAAAACTGCGTCCAATGTATTCCTATGGTATTTTGACCTCCAGTTCACATCGCAGCGTGCGGATCCAGACCAGGTGAAAAAACTGCGGCAAGCCCTATTTTACCTGCTCTGGAACGCATCAAAAACGCAACGCAATGCAATTCCATGGGAAAAAATAACCATAAAGAAAAAACCTATGTGGTCATCTGTCATGACCTAATCTTCCTTTGTCACTTCCTGTCTTTGGAAAAGGTGACCTTGTGAGCTGGAGAGCAAAGGAAAAATGGTGGACCAGTTTTGTGACCCAGAGAGATTCATAAGTATGGTTCAACAGTGCCCTGAGCTATATGACAGCAGACACTTTCAATATAAGAACAATAGAAAGAAGGCTGACCAGTGGGGTTTGATAGCAGGGAGAGTTTTCCCTGGATATAAGGATATGTCCTTGACAGATAAGGAGAGCTGTGGTGAGTACTTCAATGTGAATGGCATTGTATACTAGTAGTTCCTCAAATGCAGTATTCCATCCACCCCCCTTCCCCCCCACCACTCCTCCTTCACACTGCCTGTTTGCTCACTGACACCTGCAGCTGCTTTTCATGCAGCTTGTGTGGCTGTCTGTGATATTACATGTCATATGTATCCCCTTAGCAACACAATGGCGTAGCAGTAAAATAACCATCACCAGGAGCATGCCTGCATCCCATGGATCCATGTTGCAACAATTTTACATGTGAAACAAGGTCAGAGGAAGCAGGAAATAATCGGAACAGCTAATGAAAGGTCAGAGGTAAAAGGAAATGACCTCATAACCTTGTTAGCTTCCTGGAAAAAAAAACAAAAAACGCATCGTGCGTGTGCAGAAACCTGAGCGGATCTGGTCTGCATTTGGTGTGAACAAGGCCTAACACATAGAGTACATTTGTACCACACAGCAGACATCATGCCATCACTGTTGAACATTGGTGCCAATCTCCAATTTATGTTTTGGGAAGAACACTGAGCAACCCTTTTGTTTAATGAAGTGCATCATTGGATGTATGATTGGGTACATATACTGCCTGCTATTCTCTAGTTATTTGTCCTGTATAAATTACATGTAATATAGGTTTTAAGGTGCAAATGTGGAAACAAATATATTTAACACAATTTAGGTTATGGTTTGTCTGCTATACTGATCATGAATTGTAACATAGAAAGTACACTCACTTACCCTAAATTGAATGTACGTGCTGGAAGTCTCAGGAGAAATCCTTCACTAATAAAATTCAGCCTCACCTCAGGGCCAGCAGTGACATTATTATTATAAAGGATTGATATAGCGGCAGCTGTTTGCGCAGTGATTTACAATAGAAGGAAGACATCACAGTTGCAATGAAATTCAAGACAAGATGGTAAGGAGGCCTTACAATCTAAAAGGGAGGGACAAGTGATACATGAGGTGGTAGCTGTGTGGGGATGAATTGTTTGAGAACGTGATGGTTCAGTGGTGAGTTTGAGGCGGGATAGGCTATCCTGCAGAGATCTTTAGGGAACGCCTAAAGGCAGTCAGAGTGGGAGATAAAGAGTGCCAGAGGATGGGAGAGACTCTAGAGAAGTCCTGGATGCGAGCATAGGAGGAGTTGGAGTGAATTGGAAAGCAGGGGCTGTCTTTAGAAGAGTGGAGGGGATGGTAAGGGTGATACTTTCAGTCAAGGTTTGAGATATAACAGGGCAGATTTGTGAATGGCTTTGTAAGTGACTGTTAATATTTTGAATTTTATAATTTGGGTTATTAGAAGCCAGTGTAGGGATTGGCATGGGGAGGTTGCAGACACTGAGCAGTTGGTTAGGTGGATGAGTATAGCAGCGGTGTTCATGATAGACTGAAGGGGGGGGAAGCCTGTGTAGAGGTGGGCCCACACATCAATGCTTCTAGTTGGTGACCTATAGGGTTTGTGTCTTACTTTTTATCTTTCTTATTAGCCAAAAACTACATTGCAGCTAGTTTTTTCTTTTGCTGTATTCCTATACCAAGATGTACATAGGCTGTACTAAATGTATCAGGTAGCTACAGTAAACATGTCCCCAACACGTGTAATTCAAACTAGGCACATGTTAAGAACATCTTATAGGCAAAGGTCACATTCAGTCAGAAGACTAGTGAGACTACCCATTATCATTTTAGCAGTGTGTAAAGGCAACCTAATGAAATAAATGGGTTGTGAATGCACCATTTTTGGCAACATAACATACTTTGCCTTAGTGCGTTAGGGTGCCTTTCAAAATGAGCGTCAACGCAGCAAATGTAATGTACATTGCCGTAACACAAAAGGACCTGTTCATAATATTGCTATGCAGAAACGTGTTGGCGTGATGCGGTGTCATTCTTTCTCATTGACAGTGAAATACTGAAGGATGTGCATGGCTGCACAAGAACAAATGGCACCACATCATACCACTCCATTTAATATGCAATGCCTTGTGTTACCGCCCTTAAAGAGCTAAATGGAGGAGGGAAGGTTGAGATTTGCATATAACTTCTGCAGCCTGTACCCCTGTATCTGCCAATTCTTTTAACAAGCTGTTTTTACTGAAGGTAATGTCTGTGAATCATTATGCTCAGTTTGTATTTGTTCAACTTAAGTTTAAAATGAACCTTAAATAATCTATGTAAACTACCTCTGGGCAGTTTTAAAGGACAATTGTACCTTTCCTACAAGATGTTCTGTAATGAATGTAGCAACCCCCCTGGTCTTATGCTCCTTCCTTAATCCAGTGATCCTCACTGTGCAGCCCCATCGTGATCTGCACTGCTTTGCTTCTGCAAATATCCTCGTCTCTTTCTATGACTGCGCACCTTGGCCCCATGTATTCCTATGGGAAGAGCCATGGTGTGCATGACTGCTGCAGGCTGGCATGAGTACAGCGCCCTATAGGAAAGAATAGGGCTGTGGCATACATGCTCATGGTGAAGAGGACCAAGTGAAGACATTTTGTAAAGCAAAGCGGTGTGGCTTTGAACAAGGCACGCAGTGAAGCCCTACTCCGGCCACACTACTTATTGTAGAGAGTTAACTTTACTTGCTATAGCCAAAAAAATGTTGTCTGGAGTTCTACACTAAGCAGACAAATTGATGGACATGCTTTTCATGAAAGTATTTTTTTTTATAAGGCATTGGATGCCTTTTTAAATGGCTAAGCCCCAACCATCAAAAACTAAACATTCCCCCCAAAGTAATAATCATATGAATTGGTTTATCTCTGAACTGAAAGTGACAGGTTAGCATGATAGCTCATCACCTCTCCCACTGATACAAACCCCCCCGGCACCTTTCTCAGCAGCGGAGCTTGCACAGGGATATTGACCTGACCTCTGCCCACATGTGGCAGTACTTATGGCTGGCAATTTGCTGTTCACTGCCCTGTGGGAGGAGACGGTCACATTTTCTGTTATCTCCATACGCTGAAGAACAGCATGGTAAGGGTATCAGTGGAAGGGGAAAGGTCTCAAAAGTGGGCTTGTCCTTTTAACCTGAATGGATCAAGGCAACAAAGTGTACTTTTATGATAAAGGTTTTAGCAGCCTGCACACAAGAGGAGTATAGGGAGTGGGATCTGAGATGGCTCAGATTCACATAAGATTACAAACTGACCTGGTGCAAAGATACTGCTTGGGGAATATACAGATGATAGCTCAGTCAGCTCCCTACCTATGTACCAAAGACAACCTCTTCTGTTTACATACTGGTTTTATCGAGATGCTGAACCTGTCCCACTCCATCCAAATCTAGGAAAAAAGTAGCTGAAATATCATGTGACATTTGATATAATCTAAATCTGATCATGCCAACTGTATCTACCAGACAATGAAGTCCAATTTAGGCTACAATGGTCTCAAGCAAGACCCTGGAACTTTAAGCAATCCTGTCTTCCTGTAAAATAAATAATATAACACAGTAGCTTTCTGCAACAGAAAAGGTACCTCTCTGGCAGCTTAGGTCTCTTACTCTTCTATCTGTTCAAGCATTGTAGCTTCCACCAGCCTTCAGCATCAGAAGTGTTTGGCTGCCTGTCCCCCGTGCTGCACGCTGTGGTTTCATCCCCTGACCCATATGCCATTGCTGTATCCTGTAGTTACCTAGGGGTCAGAGGATAGAACCACAATGCATGGAGGATACTAGTATCTGACACAGAGTCTATTGATGGTGACAGTAGGAGACACAGACCACCAAAGTGATCAGTATGCATGCTCTTCTGTTGGAGGGAGCTACCCTTTAGGATTTTTTTTGTTTGACAGACTGACAGGGTTGCTTTTAAAGGCAACAACACTAACCACTGTGGGAACATGGAATGGTTTGGAAAATGTAGAGTTTAAATAAGCACTTACCAAGTGTGACTTGAAGGAGTTCATACAGATGACTGCTGGGTGCTCTTTGACATCTCTGGGAACTAGATGTGGCCCAAATGATAAGTGCAAATTGTAGGACTAACTCTGGTCATTAATGAACATTGCTTCACTGCATAGTAATTTGAGTATACGGTTGATGGCTATTATGTCATTGCAGACAGTGCAACATCAAACCAAATGTTACATCTATTGGTTGTTCAGCAAGGATTTATTTTTCCAAAACCATTGTGGAACTTGTATGTTATAGGAACATTTAAGTTTTATTAACCAGTATTAAAAAGCTTTACAAATCAAAATGCAATTGTTTTGGACTTTTAATTTACATCTAGCCAACAACAACAAATAATGACCTTTGTACTTTGGTGACTTTTAAATACCAAGGAGGCACCTATATGTTTCTTAACTCTAACACCTTTAGTTCAGTAGTTTGTTTCGTCGAAATAAATATATTTATGTCAATTGAGAGACACAGCTTGATAATAAACAACCTAGCGTTATACTGCGTCCTACAGGAGAAATGAGATTCAGTATATCCCATCACATTCCTAACTGGAAAATTCCAATGAAACAGGATGGGTGCAAGTGACAGCAGATGCCTCCGCAAATCTTATGAAACCAGTAAAAAGTCACTCACGTTCCAAAGCGATGCCAAGTCAATCTCTTTATTGACTATGGTAGTGTGAACATCTCAGAGCGACGTTTCAGAACCCAGTGGTCCCTTCTTCAGGCAAACAAAATGTTTGCCTGAAGAAGGGACCACTGGGTGCCGAAACATCGCTGAGATGTTCACACTACCATAGTCAATAAAGAGATTGACTGTGCATCGCTTTGGAACGTGAGTGACTTTTTACTGGCTACGGGAGAAATGGACACTAGGCACATAGAAAAATTGAAGGCCAGCCCCCTCGCAGCTCTAACCTCTTCCACACTACACCTGTTCAAGAAAATGCATCCATCTTTCCCTTCTGCTATGGTTTGGCTTTTTTTTTTTTTTTTTTTTTTTACTACTACCAACAGCTACTGGTAGATTCAGGCCAGATATTGGAAAATATATTAGTCTCTCAAGTTAGCCAATGAGCGCAGGTTTTGTTAGTTCATGAAGTATACTGGTGTTATATCTGCAATGGTCCTGCAGCTGGAAGTGACAACCCATTGTGTTCGTTAGCACAGAACTCTGTTCGGGTCAGGCCAGTGTGTATGTAGGGATTCCTTGCAGAGTTATCAGAACCGGAGCAGCAGAAGTTCTGCTCCTATCTCTGAAAACTCACAGTTGCTAGTGGAAAGCAGAGTATACAGGTGAAACTCGAATAATTAGAATATCGTGCAAAAGTAATTATGAAGATCTTTTTTCCCTCTTGGGGGTGAAGGCTTCCACAGTAAGCCAGAGCGTACTCCTGCCTCAACATAAGAGGTCTAGAAAGAGGTTGGCTGACCACCATCCTTAGGCTCTAACCTATAGCAGAAGTAGATGTATGACTCCCAGACAGCCCATGAGGCTTGCAGTCAAAGCCCTTTGGCATAAAGGTGAATCCCCCACTTCTACAAGTGGGGGACTGCTTGTGGGTTCTTGGGTAGTTTGCCCCTTAGGCTCAAAGACTAACTCTGGGCCTCTGGTACTCTCTTCAGTTGTTCCCCCCTTTCTTCCCTGTGCTAACACAGATTAATGCACATGCCCTAGTCCACTCAGGTTCCTCTTGCCCCTGTCCTGCTCAGCCTCTGGAGCTTGACTCCACCCCAAGCCCAGCCACCACTCTTCCTTAGGGAACTGCCTGTCCCTTGGGGCATGCTGGACCCTGATCTGGTACACCTCCCTATGTCTCCCTCTCTGACCTACTAGGACAATAGAGACCAGCTTTGACAGTTCCTCAGCCAGATACAGATCTACATCCTCTGTGTTTCCCATGCACACCTAATACCTCTTAAAGCATTGACTCCTTGGTTTGGACACTCAGAAGTCCTTTGAAGAGGGCTCTAGATCCTGGTGAACATTATCCGAAGGTACTCAAAGCCTGCACGATCCAGCTGAATCTGGCCTTGTCCAGTTTGCCTGGCCTTGTCCACTTTCAGAATTAAAATGGTCAGTCACCTGTAGGACATGGTAATTATCAGTCATTTTCTGGAAAGATCCACAGCATGTCTATATTTCAACCCCTTGTTATCAGAGGGTTGCCCTTCTCTCCTTCGTAAATGGAGCATTGGAGGACTCTTGTCCCTTAGAGAGGTCTCTCAATCTCTTCCTGTTCCAATTCAGTCCACCTTTCCTCTGTTGCGGATTCAGTCTCTATGGAACAGGTAGTCCCTTGATGTGTTTACTGAGCCTATCAAGTGGCTAGTAAGGGTTCTTCTCCTATGAGAGAATCATAATATTTGCTGCTGCTGAATGATGCCCCAGAACAGGTGGTTCTTTCTTCATTGGGAGAGTATACTGGGTAGGTTTCCTGGGTCAAACTATGTTAAAACTCCAGTTTGGTATTTATGCCTTTCCTGCTCATAGCCATGGCAGCGCTGACAAAATGGGTTATCGTCCTACTACCCCTAGTTGGCAGGAACAATAAAGGGTTAACAAGTAGCACCCTAAGCCTATATAAGCCCCTCCTTCCCCTCAGATTCCCAGTCTTTTTGTTCCTGTCCCCCAAGGACAGGGTGTTGTCCATTTACAGCAGATTTTCTAAGGAACAAATGCATGTCCTCCCCTACATCAGGTGAAGTAGCCTGGTTTCTGTGCTGAACAATATTGAGTCTGTCTCATTGCAGGCAAATTCCCTGGGATTGGTTTCCTCTGATGGTAGCCTCCGGGCATGGAGGAGAGGCTCATGGCTTTAGAAGCGCTTTTAGCCCTGAGCTACAGGTGAAGGGTATTGGAGGAGAGACCAGCATATCACTGAGTTGTCAGTGGGCAGAACTCTCTGGCTCCTTGCCACCGCTATCCTCGGGCTAGAAGGGGAAACCGATCCATGGCTTTGCTACATAGGTCTAGCTTACAGCAAGGTTATTTGTTTAATATAGTACTAGTATGTTACATACTAGTAATATATTATACATGGGTTATCACCACATATTGTTGCGGCAGGTAATTTATCACTGAGTGTACTATTACTCCTAGCGCAGCAACTTGTTGTTTTTCACAAGGTTGTTTGCCCAGACAATCTCAAGACAGAGTGCTTGTCCTGTGACCCTAGTGATGACAGATATAAGACTTCGGACCTTTTCACCACAAGTTGTTTTTTGTTTCGGTGACCCTTGGGGACCTGTTCCTTCCAGGAACGTAACTCCTTTTCTTTCCTAAGTGGGATATTTCTCTGGTTCCACCTATGCTATTTTTGATCTGATTGATCAGCTGCTAGCTGATTGCTTCTATGTGGAATCATACCCCTTTGGAGGTGACGTTCTTCTTGGTCTGAGCCTCAGGCAGATTCTTCAAGGCAAGGAAGCAAGTCCTAACACCTCAAGAGAGTGATCGCAGAAACATCTGCAGGATTTATGAGCAAAGCTAGCAGCTGTCGGTGCAGCCACATGATAAATCTTATTAAAGGTGTGGACAAAGGACCAGTTTAGGATCCTGCAAACCTCTGAGAATGACGCTAAAACAGAACGCCCAGGAAGTACTCATTGTGATGATTGAAAGGTCTGACTAACCCTAAACTGTGGCGGATAATAGGAAGTGGTACTGAACACAGTGCCACCCTCATTTTCCCCAAGTAAAAGTTGGTTAGAAAAACAGTCAAATTCAAAAGCTTAAAGTGACACTAAAATAAACAATAACATAAAGATTGATTATAAAATTAATAAAGACCTACATTTTTAATTTACCTTTAAATGCTGTAAAAAAATATTTGTTTCCGTGTAATAACTTCCTGGCAGAGGGAGGCTATTTTTTCTTCTCCATGGTCCCTATAGGAGGTGAAAAGTTGCCACCCTCTGTGCTCGTTCACGCTTTAAACCTAGACTTGAGGATGCTTCAAGCTCCCTCACATCTCCTCTGCTGACTCCTCCCTCCCATTTACATTCTGCACGGGAGTGTGAGCGGAGCTGTATATATCAAAGCTTGCCATCTCTCCGTTTTTCATTGCACAGCATGTGAGCCCCCAAACTACAAACATCTAAAACAGCATTTTTCTAATAGCCGGGAAATAGAGTAATCTCACCACTCGGTGTCACGCACATCCTGTCTGTGGAGAGGGAGGAGGGCAGGTAGCCAGGCACAGATGAAGAGGGGAAGGTGAGAGCCCAGCAATGAGGTGCAAGCAGCCTGACGGAAGCAAAGGGAGAGATGTTGCAGTGAGGGAGGTGGCTCTTTGTTAGATAGAAGTGACACGCCATGATAAGAGGGCAGAGGGAGTCAGCCACCAGGACTCTGAATAGAGGTGTGCACAGTGGGAGCTGTGCACGCAATGCCTTATGGGAAATGGAGTGGGGAGAGCGGTGCTCTCTCACAGAAAGATCATGAACTGATGGAGAGGCACGAAGCGTTTTTTTTTTATATAAATGTAAGATTGCAATCTAAAAATAGAAATGTAAAACGGGGTTATGTTAAATATATAAGGAGAGAACTGCAAAGTGAGTTTTGGGTCACTTTAAGCCAGCTCAAGACGCACTTGACAAAAAGCAGAGGCATTCTAAACCTCCACTAGCAGTCTGCAAAGGACTTCTGATGAGGCCCTGTTCTAAACGGTCAAGTCGTATATAGTCTCATATGCAGTTAAGGAATACATATCTCTGAGGCTGAGAGTGTAATAATCACACTCACCATCTCGGTACGAAGCACATTCACAAAGAAAGGGGAACTGATATTTAGTGGCATAAGCCTGAGAAAGCTTGGTGAATCAATCTAAAAATGGTAGAAGACGGGATGACCCTCAGGTTGATAAACAATGAAATGGTCTTCTGAAGGGAAGCCATAGCAGAAAGGTAAACTCTGACTATCTGCTTTACATTAGGAGGGATAAAGGGAAATTGAATTTAAATAAACCAGAGCTGGGTCAAGGGACAGAAAACACAATTACCTTAAAATTTAAATGAAAAGGAGAACCGGGCTTTTGCAAAAAGGTCCTAAAATCCACTTAACCTTGTGAAGGACAATACTGTCAGCTCTGAAACTCTGCTCAAGTGCTGGCTGTGGGGGAAGGCCACCTTCTGAAAGACAAGACCAGCAAAGAATAATTTCCCTGGTAGGTTAGAAAAAAAGGCTTCTAGAGCACCAAAAAAGGCCAAGTTCAAATTGCACGGCTCAAGAGGAAACAATGTGGAAAGAACATGACCAACCTCCAGTACAGGGTTACAAAACCACTTTTTTTTTTTAATGCTTACTATCCAGATTGTCTGTAGTTGGCAGCATATCTACAAGTCAACACCTACTGTGCAAAATTCTCCAGTGTATACAAGAGAAAATAGGATATTTGTACATACTGCAAAATTCCTTTCCACTACCATAATAGATGTTGCCATTTTTTTTCTTCTGTACTGCTTGTTACAACTAGGCAGAAAAGTTAGGAGGGTTAAGCCCCCCAGGCTGGCCTACCATTTTTAGTGTTTATTGTGCAATTTACGTGCCAGTGGCAGTATAGCCCACAGTTCAAAAATATGAAAAACTCTGCCATTTTCTTCCTTTCGCCTCATATCTATAAACAGTGTTATTCTTCATAATGTAACAGATATGGTCTTCCCAGCATATGTCTATGACCAGCTGAATACTGCAAGACAGGGAGAATAAAAAAAAACAAAAACACACCAGAGACATGCCAATATTGTCCTTGTACATTTATTAGTGAACCCTCTCAATTCAGCCACAACATTAAAAAAAATAAATGATTGCACTACCAGGTCAAGCAAAACTAGCAACTTTCATTTTAAAAAAAGTACAAATCTGTTAAAAATTTCAATCAGTATACACATATATATATAATACAATATTACTAGTTAAATGTTAAATGCTACAAACCAATATTATTCCAATGGAATGGAGGAAAAAGAAAACACACTCTGATAGCTTCAAGAACCATTTCTATATATTAGCATTTTTTCAAATACATACATGGGAAATGAGGTAACCAGTAAATGTGCAAGTACCAAAAGCAAAAATAAAGTTTATATATAGAGATATATCTATATGCTTACACTCACATATAGATATACAGTTCTAACACAGAAGACACCTCCGGGACCCTGAGTAAGGGAAGCCACAACTCTGGGGGGAAGGGGGCAGGAATGTTAGTGGGAGGGACAAAATGAGAACAATCAGCCCAATGTGAGTAGGGGTCCAGGAGGTTAGGATGATACAGTAAACAATCCACTATATCCCACCATAGGGGTGCTTGAAAGTAATGACAAATAAAAATGTGTGTGTGTATATATTACATATATATTAATATACATATATATTAATATACATACACACACTCATCTATGCAGCAATCACAGACATACTAAACCAATAGGTTGTACTTCTAGCATAATGATAATGAGGTCCTAAGTGCTAGAGCTCAGACCACACTCAAACTGTGGTTGTGGGGTTCCTACTAAGATTAGTGGAAGAACTATGCTTTTTATACAGTGGAGCAGAGGGAAGATGAAGGAATAACCTTTAGCAACTGGACTGGAGAAGGTCTTCAACAGGACTGAGCACTTCCCCCAGCAGTTGAGGAACTCCTAACGGATATGCAGCAGATACTGCTGTTGTCTTGTGTAAGTGTGCTGACAAGATTCTGAAGTACTGATAGATATATACAGTAAGACCTTTGGTAAATTGTGTGCTGTAAAACTAGGGCTTGATGCAGGTTTCTGCTGCAATTTCTGCTGCTGCCTCCTTCCCATAAGACCCACTGTGGCAGTTCTACAAATTTGACTTGCTTGTGAGGGGAAAAGAAAAACTGTAAAAATACAATCACGCTCCAGCATATGGAACAGTTTACATTCTCCACTGTTCTCACCATTAGCATATGGCTTAAATCTCCGTAGGCTGCCAATATGCAAAGAAATAATAATAAAAAAAAAAAAAACTTCATCTGAAGTCATCACCTGTATGATCAACAACAAGTGATAGGCTGGGCTTGGGGTGAGGCGTGGACCATATTCAGATGGCTGATACAAAGGTGAGGATGATGGATGAGTGATCAGTGCTTTGTAGTTTGTGTATTAGTTAGACATTTTTGTCGTTTATCCATCATGCAGAATACATAACTATAGCTCAGTGCATCAGTAATTATCAAACGATACAAATTATCCTGAAACCTTCCAACAGTGAGAACAGCGAAGGAGATGGTGGAAAGGAAGACGTCTACAGCCAAATGGTAACAAATCCTCTAACGTGTGACAGATCACTGCAAGGATTGTGTGACTATTCCGAATACTTCAGATGGGTAATGGAAAATAAAATGGAATAACAAAGGGCTGCACGGTTTTGCCCACAGCAACAAGAAAGCAAGATGGGTGGGGTCCTTCTATTATTTACAATGGGACTGGAGGCGGCAAGGACTCCTCTAGTACATGAAGGGACCCCAAGCAAATGCTGGATTTCCATCTACTGGAAAATCCCCTTCAGTTACTATGAACACTACAATTAGTTACTCTTTAGATATTTATATGGACCATTCTTGAGTGATCCGGTCACTTTAACAAGCAAAGTCTCCTGGCAGGTATAAAGCACAGGCACCTAAAGATGCTTCTTACCTGTGGCAGCTTTCAATTGCACTGTACTGCCTGTACAAGTCCTCATGTGTGTCAAGTCCTGCCCACTCCCTCCTGCTCCCCATACATTGCTACTGGCCCATCACTATGATGGACTGCCTGTCTGGCTAATAGGAAGGTGTGGGAGCGGGCAAATTTTAACTCTGCCAGGAAGTATTGGCACCTACAGGCGTCTACATTTTATACCGTTCACCATTTTCTTTTTGTTAAAGTGCAATGTTTCGTATATCAGTTTTGGGTGAGGCTCAACAGTAGCTGTCACTGGTAAAAGGAGACCAACCAGCCAAAGAGCTGTAAGAACCCCCAAAGGAGACTGAAATTAGCACTTTACACCCAAAACCAAAAAACGATTTTGGCTGCAGATATACTTTAACATCCTTTCTATTTTATGGCTCAGAATTGGGTAGAGTTTAACAGCAATGAAAAAATGACTATGTTGAACTAGTTCTTAAACATAGTGTGAAATGTCCGGCAGTTACCCACTGTTATGTGCTATGGGCCACTCTTTTTACTGAATTCAATTACTTTTGGTCTAAGAACACCCCATTCGCACACAATCCCTGCCCGAGTGTGACCGTTCTAGGCTGAAGAAAAAAAAAGAAAAGAATTCACATCCCAACAAACAGTTGAGGTGCCTTCTGCTTGCGAACAAGTGCACAGCAGGGATCAGCTCAGCATGATACATATCCCTATATAATGCGTATCCCAGTCCCACCCACCCCCCTCACGTCACTCCACAGACGGCCAAGGGTTAGCGGATACCATATTCCAAGCTGCTCAGACATGCATATTGTGAAACATTAAGACAGACTCTTTCTGTCTGACCATTAAAAATGCGCACACAGATCGGAAATGATTGGTTGGCTCTTGTTGTTTTCATTGCTGTTCAATCATGCAAACTTGAACTAAAAACAGATACAAATCATTAAATAAGGCAGCTGCTTGCCCACAGGTAACCCCGTGTTCGGTAACTCACAGGGAAGCTTGAATGGGGAAACCGCAGGTGCCGAGTGCAATCACTAGAACACAGCTTGGCGTGCAACAGATTTGACCCTGCAATGTCACACCAGCCTGCAACTGTGTGATCTGCTGCCTAACATACACTACGGAGGCATTACCAGGGCTTCTGCTAGCAGAAGACAGGAGAAAGATTATGGGCAAACAGCTCCTGCACCACTAGACTGGCCAATACAACGTCTGCTAGAAAGCTTGTCTAAAGCGAACCGAGGATACTGCTAGGAGCAGAGATACCTGCAACATATCTGTATTAGCAATAATATCTTGCATTACATGAAATGGCACATGGCAGTAGTGACTCGTTAGTAAAGGTCAAGAGGTAAAGAAAGGGTTAGCTGGTGATCAAAAAACTGCAAAGAGCCCCTTGTCTTCTTTTGCCTCTTCTATAGCAGAGGCAAAACTGTGATGCCTTCCTAATTTTCACCTCTGCTCCATGAAATAAAAGAAAAAAGAAATTGCTGATCTAAAGCAGAGCAAAAAGGTTGAGATTCCTCACTGGGTCACAAACAAAAACATCTATTGCGTTACTGTAAATCATGCTTGTTTCAAATCACACTATTTCATTGCTCTCAGGTAGACTGGAATGGATTGCTAAAACCACACACGTTTGAACGAAGCCGGAGACAAGATTAAAAAACAGGATTACGGAACGATACTAATATAAAGTTTAAAAAGGCCAAACTGATATTACAACCTTCTTTGAATGCAATTAGTTCTCATGGCATCAAGTAATAGAACATAAAATGCTGGTCCACAGAATTGAAAGAAAAATAACAAAACCGCCCGCTAGGGCTTCAGTGCAAACATATTTCAATAAGCAGCTGTGACATTCCCCTCAACTAAGGGGCTGACAGAAGAAATTTGCAGACAGGGAGCCCCTGGTAATGCCTCAAATTCCCGTTCGGGGGTCAGCACTGGCCTTAAAGATCCAGTCCTTTTAATTTATTTTTAACCTGTTAGCCTCAGCTACCCACACTGGAGAAAAGGGAGAAAAAGTTACTCTCCAATATGCAACCCAATTTCATCTCCAACACACCTTGAATCCCTCCCAAGTCCCACAACTACAATACATAATGTAGGAGCTCAGCTGGGAAGTACTGGGGTGTAGAGGTACTGGGATGGAGACAGTGGAATGTATGACTCTTGACACCACCTCCAGATTCAAATCTGCTGTGTCCTAGCCGCTAGGACAAGTGCAAGTGGAGGGGGAAGCTGAAGCATCCGAGACAGGCAAGGAGGCTGGTTTACTTTATGTTGATCCCTCTGGGTTTGTGCACTGGCAGGAAGTGGAGAGGGCAAATTCTTGTCCTCACTCCCCATCTCTGTGAGCTTCAGAGGCATCAGCCCGGCAGATGGGACATGTGCGGTTGGACTAAACAGGAACAAAAAACAGAAAAAAACAAGTCAATATTATACACAATAATAAACCTTAACACAAGAATGCAGATAGTTCCCCCAGGACCTGTCAAGACATATTGTTGCAAAGAATGTGGGAAGGCATTACTCCGACACATTCTGCTACTGGACCTTGGCCCATTTTTATATAATGCACTTTGGTATCACTGGCAGGTTAAGGGAAGAAAAATCAGCCCTTGACAGAAACTGGCACTTGGTGAAGGTTTGTACCAACAAGAAACTACAAAGAGAAAACGCAAAACTTTATCTGGTAGCTCCTTAAGGTGCCCATACACCTTACAATTATCTGCAGATTTTCTGTGGTCAGATGGAAAAAGTGCAACAGATTGGCCCAGGTGGAGATAACTCCATCCACACAGTTAAGTGTAGATGGAGGAATCTGTTGCACCTTTTCCATCTGACCACAGAAAATCTGAAGATAATTGTAAGGTGTATGGCCAGCTTTAGACACAGTATTTCACCCTCTGCGTGAGAATACCAGTGTCTGGCACTTCAAATTGTCACACAACCTAACCACCTAGTAACAGGCATACAAAATGTGGGCAAGAGCTCCAAATTCTAGTCTGACTTAAATCACACACCCAATAAAAAATAAAAAAAAAATAAAAAAAAAAACACGGTAAAACAACGTACCTTTAGCCACTTATCAACACACTTTGCATGGAACTCGTGGTTACAAGGTAACACTCTAAGAAGCTGCCGACTTTCAAAGTCACTAAAGCACACCACACACCTGTAAGAGAGCAAGAGATTTAGTGACAAAACAACTTCCAATCTTCAAATGTAGTGTTCATGATGAAGGGGTTGTAGGTATGCGATGCAAAAAAAAAAAAAGACCCAATTTACAAAGTAAACCCAGCAAGAGAAGGAACCTTATTTTTTTTTTTAAAGTTAGTCATTTTCAGTTGAGCCCAACAGGATGTAAACATTGCTGTCGCATGTCTAAAGATAAAGATCCTTTTCCTTGTGTTATAAAGCATGGTGAATTGGGCCTTATTCCTTTGGAAACATTCTACAAAATGTGAAAGCAGTTGAAATGCATGGACTAAAACTGTAACAGACAGCTTACATTAGAGTAAGAGAGGAGTAGGAAGTGAGGACACCTGGCTTTTGGTGAATGAGGAGAAAAGACACCAAGGCATGTGCTCCAAGTAAAAAACAATGATAGCATCCACTGAACCATGTGTAATCTTTCATAGAGCGGATAGATGAATGGATTACATTGTTATATCTTAAAACAGCATATTCTTTCTTTAGGGCCCATTCACACCACATCATCTCCAGACCAGATTGTTTCCAGGCCAGACCATAAGTGGTCCAGAAAATGGTGTGAACCTGCCCTTAGCGAGTTCTGCCTCACTGCATAGGTGAGTGCAGGTCCATGTTTCTCTGTACAATTTGTGCACCCGTATACATAACTTTTTGTAGTCCGCTTCTTTTCTTACTTTAGATCAGTGTATTATAGAGTTTTAGATCTTTTGTGTTTGCACTCATTTCCTATAAAATTAAAATTTCCCATGAATGAAAGCATGCGTTATTACAATTCATGTAATAAAAATGGGAGTTTTTAAAAACAAATATTTATAGAATTGTTTGGGAATATAGGAACATGAACACAGATGATAGGGAGGTAGAAACATCTCCCTCAAATACTCACAACGTCTGCTCGGACTGGTGGCTCTCAAGGTTGAAGCGGTATGATGGAAGCTGTTCAATGTTGGCTTTGGTGAGTCCACGGGGTTTTGCCTCTCCTAAGCGTTCAGCTAAGTTAAGCAATGCCTAAAAAGAAAGATCAAACTCACTGAATAAGAAAGTCCAAGATCTCACTGGCAATCAATCAGTTGAATGTAGAACAACATCCCACACTGTGTGTGGCTGGCCAACTGAGATAAGCTGCAGAAAGCAAGAGACCTGCAGATAGCCCTCAGACCATTAAGCTGCAACCCCTGTGACCTGGCGTTTACAGGGTGCTGGGCAGTTCCTAGATATGGTGCAGTGCGAGTTAGCAGGCTATTTCTAGATTAATAGGGAAATTACATACAATGTCACAAAGCTATCAAGTATGTCAAACAATATAGTAATGTAGATTTTAGCTACTATAAATATGGCTGAATATAAAAAACAAACTTGTGTAAGGAAGGGTACGTTTTATTAGCGATAAAACAATTATTTATTAAATGTCTTGAACTGGCCAAGGACCATAAAATGATGGTAAAAGGGTCACACGCAACCCAGAAAACACCTGCTTTACACAACAGGACTGAATGGTGCCATAGGGAAGATGACACTGGTTAGTGCCCATACTGTAAAAAAAGGTGCATTTTTTCCACAACGTTGTGCCTCCAAAAGGAAGGAAGATTTTTATAATGGGTTATAACGGATATATGGATCTAAACTATGGAAAATGCATATAATGAATTCAGAGTCAAACCAACCTTGGCTGTCCTGAATGGCTCTTATTCTACCTTAAAATTTGGTCTCGAGTATATGTTGGTCCGTTGGATTTAGATCTTGCTTTACTTTCCTTCTTATGGTACAGTAAGGGACGCAAGGCCCCCACCAGCCCCTTCGCATCCTTTTCCCCCCGTCTTTCTTTGCTTATATTACTTCTTCTCTAGTCCTTCCTTGCATTCATCGCTACCTGCATTAGGCGATACTGGCACTGGTAACCATAACCGCCTGCCCTCGACATGCCCCCCTTAGCCATACTGCTTTGGCGAGATATTTTGGGTTGGAATTGTGGCTTAGTTGCTTATTCTTTTGTCATTCCCCTTGTTCACTGATCTATTTTATCGATCAATCTATCGAGTGTTAATTTGGATTGTTATCTCTGCAAATTACATATTGTTATTACATATTGGTTTTCTGCATATCCTTTAATTTGTTCATGTTACACCATTGCAGTGTGGCGTTTGGGTTACCTTGTTACTTTTTAATAAAATTCTTGTAAAACAAAGTCAAACCAACCTCATAGTTCTCCATTTCCACATCGTCCACATCCAAATCCAAACTGATTGCTGGGCCAACAGAAGTGGGAGATACAGGAAGCATGGAACTAGAAGAAGCATGTGAACAAAAGCATGATTCAAAACACACAAATCATTTTTTTTGCACAGAAAGAGAATAACATTTTAAGTATAGCAATGTCCCCATCACTGAAACAAATAAAGACTGCGGGGTTTACAAGAAATACTCACAGAAAGTAGGGGAGAAAGCTGGGATAATATGAAGGAGGCAGTGCAGGAGGCGGCAGTGGTTGCTGTAGGCGATATCGTTGGGCATTTATTCGCCGTGGCATCAAATGGGCATATGGCTGCAAATTTACATAAGTAAAAACACAATTTTACTCCAAAGAACAAAAAGCGCAAATTCACAAGCAAAGCAAATTGACAAAAAAAACATGGAGAATACTATGTATTCTCAATTTAAAAGTAAATAGTTCTAACTTGTAATAGTCACCAAGTTCTTAACTAAAGAAGTGTCTGACTGTGCACTTACCACTGGAAAGGATAGCTCCTGGTGCAGTGCATCATGGGAGAGGTAATGCATGGGCGCTGAATGGGGTATTGCAGGCACAGGGTGAGAGTGGTGGAATGGGAAATTGCCCATGTGATGTTGGTCCCCTCGAAGATCTAACTCATTGTCTATCCTCTGCAGTGGCTAGATGGTGAAAATAAAGAAGATTAAAGAAAATGAGCCATGCTAAATAAAAACAGTAATATGAATGCTATGGCAATAGTGAAATTTACAATATGATGTACAGTTAAGCAATACATCTGCCTCTCTAGACCTCTTAATGAAAAACATTAAAATCTATCTAAAGCCAAAACCTTTTAGTTTTACATCAGTTTAGCTTAGTTTGGGATTTTTAGCAAAAGTGGGGGAAAGGTCTGCTTTAGAAAATGCATACAAGAAATTAGAATATTCATAAAAAGAGCAGTGCAACGTTTGTATGATTTCACTAAAGATCGCAATAGCTTGGATGCCGAAATTAAATCATATTACATTCATTGGGTAAACAAACATTTTACTTTTACTTACAATGACTGTTTTTCCACTTCCTGGTTGAGGGAGGTACTGGTGATGTAACCCTGGGCTCACAGATGCATCCTGGAAAGGCTACATAACCCGTGCCTTCCGGGAAATCTCACCTCTAAACTGTATTAGAACTCACAAGATCTTGGAGGAAATGCATTTTTTCCCCTTCACATGTTCCAGGGGGCCGACCCAGAGTTCCAGGAAGTAAAGGGAGATGAATTTATCTGCCCCTAGTAAATATGACTAGCGTGAGAAGAATGGGGAGGTACAGAAAAATATGGTATGTAAAGAATAAAAATTCTACAATCATCTTTAAAAGAGAACTATGGGGTAAACTTTTTATCCCATAGTTCTCCTGAGGAGCATGGGAGGACATATATTAACCTCCTCCAGTTACCCAAAGCTCAGTATAAAGCAAGCTACAGCTTGCTGTATACTTAAAGTGCCGCAGTCGGGACGGATCCCGACAATACTGTCGAGATCCACCCAGCCAGCTGATTGATAGCGAGCTCTGTCTATCCAGAGGCAGAGCCAGCTGTGCCCACACCCTCCCCGTCCATTCCTCCAGTCAGCGCTGGAGGATCAGAGAGAGGAGGGGGGAATCCCTGTGGGGAGCCGTGACCGACAGTCACTGCTCTCTGCAGTGAGATGACTGGGAAATGAGTGAGCGATGGTATGTGTTCGCTCACTTCCCGATCAATAGAGCCGACCTGTGACAGTTTCAATGTCACACGTCGGCTCCAACTATGAGGATGAGTGGAAATCACACCTCATAATTCTCCTTTAAGTATATGTTTGTAGATTGCCATTTCTAAAAAGGTGCCTTGCTGTAATATTGAAAGTATTTTGATCACATTATTTGTAACTACCAGTCAACCAACTAAGGTGCGTATCAAAGTAATATTTGGTTTATTAAACAACATTTATTAGCATTCATTGTAAAGGATGGCAGAATCTTCCGCTGGCAGACAATTCTCAGTACAAATAACACAGGTTATACCATATTACAGCGTAACCCTAAACAGCACTTTACATGAACCAATAGGGCATATGGCAGCATTTGTAAATTACATTTCTTTTTTATTGGCATGAATAAAAACTCCTGCCTGGCAATTCCTAGACTAGGCAGTCTAAACCACATGGCCTTTGGCTACCAAATCGGTTTTGCAGAATCTATTTTTTCATGTAAAAAGTTAAAGTGCATCTAGACCCAAAAACAAAAATGTTATACATTGAAGCTTTCAGGTTTTTATATGAGGTTATTTGTGTTTTAGAAAGTACTGCTTTCAATAAAAGTTTTAAAATAATCCCATATTTGTTAAAAATGCCCTTTACTTTTCAAGGATAGTATTAAAGAGAACATAGTTTAGTAAAGAAGTGTCTTGTTTTTACATTTTCTAAGGTAATTAGATAGTGAACGTTGTAATGTTCTGGAGTAGGCAATGTCTACATCCCATTTTGGTTATTTTCACTCATAAGACACAGTGAGAGACTTTCAATAGTTAGTCTTTGGCACTCACTGCTCCAAGCTCATTCCCATGATATTGTCGGCCATTGTCGGTTGAGATTGTCGGCCATCACGGGAGTGAGCTTAGAGCGGTGGCTACACACAGGGACCATGGAAACAAAAGTAGCCACCCTCCAGAAGGAAGGACAGTGTCAGCATGAATTCAGAGATGATTTGAGGATCTACAGCTGACTGATGGGGAATGGACAGACCAGTACATCATCATCAGTGTGTTCTGCTGTCCTAGGAGCATGCCCAGGCAGCACTGTGCAAAGCAAAAGAGCTTCCTTATCCAGTGTGAGCATTGCTGTGCACATACAAACACGTCATCAATTTATGCTACCATAAAATCAATGACTATGTAGTAAAAGAATGGTAAGAATGACTGTAGCTCACCTATACCCATCCAGATAGGTTCCTTTTAAATCACCTACTTTAAATCTCAAAATATGCACCAGATGGAGATCTCTATTGTACCAACACAGCCAATTTTAGGAATCGGGGGTAAAATAGGATTTTGTACTTGACTTAAAAACCTATTCTTGGAGTATATTGAGGGACAAGGAAAAACAATCTGGTGATGCTGGCACCTACAGAAGGACTAGACACTGACACTAAAAAAATACAGGCCTGCCCAGAATAAGCCCTCCTACTAACAGCATGCATCAATATTGTAACAAAATAGTACCAAGAGCACAATCAAACAAAAACGAGTTGGGATCTGTGTCCCTCAATAGACTCCAATAAAAGGTTTTACAATGAGTATAAAATTAGAATTTTTACTTAACTGTAAACTCCTTTTCTTGGAGTACAGTACAAGACTTTGTCACAGAACATGGATTATATGCAGCTAACTTCACAAGACTGGACACTGGCAGCAAAAGAATCGCCTTTGCAGCCTTAGAGATCTTAAAAAGGACCCATGACTTAAAAGGAGAACTATGGAGGAGTGATTTTAGTAGATTTACTAGAAGAAAGGTGATGTTAGTAGAACGATGCTGTAAAGGTGCAAAAAGTGTTACCATATATATAAGCCCTGACAGAATTTATGGTCAGTTTCCTCAGGTTTGGATATTGGGAGCATCATGCTTTATTATCTAGCTGGATGTAGAATCCTATGCAGTAAACAAGGTGTTGAGAAGCACGTACAGATTTCAATTTAAGCCAACATATTAAAAATGACACTTTATCCTGGTACTTACCACTCTCTGTGGCTGCACCGTAACAAATGGGGTCAGAGAGGCCAAATGAGGCGGCTGGTGTGGTGGCAGCGGTGGGTGAGGGTGCAAGATGTAATGCTCGCTGGATAAGAGAGGAGGAAATGGCTGGTACGAAACAGGAAGCTGCTGCATGGTGCACCCTGGGATGATCTTTAAGAAAAACACAACTGGTTACTGCTTCAAACAATATAATATATGTCTAGTCAATACTTCAATGAATATATAGATTTTATTAATGATACATGTCTGTTGTACACTGCCTGGCAAAAAAAAAAAAACACCCTAATATTTAGTTTGACCACCATTAGCTTTG
The DNA here is from genome assembly GCF_000935625.1 of Nanorana parkeri. Classification (NCBI taxonomy): domain Eukaryota; kingdom Metazoa; phylum Chordata; class Amphibia; order Anura; family Dicroglossidae; genus Nanorana; species Nanorana parkeri. The sequence goes on from NW_017307651.1 coordinate 342,479, forward strand.
ATTACGGCACACATTTACCATGGCATTGTTTCAATAGGCTTATGCAATGTCCCAACATTTATTTACACCCAGAGCTGCATTCATTTTTCCACCAGTGATGGGAAAGTAGGACCACTGTGTAAAATCTTCTCCAGCACATCTCAAACATTCTCAATGGCGTTAAGGTTTGGTCTCTGTGGTACCCAATCCATGTGTGAAAATTATGTTTCATACTCCCTCAACCACTCTTTCACAATATAAACCTAATGAATCCTGGTACTGTCATCTTAAAAATATGCCTGTGCCATCTGGGAAAAAAAAAATCCATTGATAAAAAAAACCTGGTCATTCAGTATATTTAGAAAGGCAGCTGACCTAATTTTCTGGGCACATAGCACTGCTGAACCTAGACCTGACCAACTGACGCAACCCCAGATCATAACACTGCCCGAAATCCAGGCGCCGACTCTTTTGTACTTTGTCCCATTGATAAAATATAAATTGCTCAAGTCTAACAATTTCCACAAATATATATATTTTTTTTAACAGACAGTACTTTGCTTTTTCAGGGCAAAGAAACATGTCTATTTTGCAGCAGGAAGGCTCATACATACCTTCCATATTATTTTCCTGCCTCCCTATTAACCAACTGGAGCACAACCTAGTGTTTTTTGGGGAATGGAGGTGCATATGACTCTCTCTCTCTCCTGCCTTTCAACAGTACAGGTAACCACCAGGCCAGGGTGCTGCCATTTTGGGGAAAGGAGAGGGTACTTGGCTCTGTGTAAGTTCCAAACCAGTGTTAAAAAACAGGATGACGGGGAAGTGCGTGCAAATATGAACTCCTCACCCTCCATGTCTTAGAGTGAACCGGTTAATTTACCCTTAAAAGGCAAACTACAAGTTTGCTTTAAGATGTTTAAAATTGAAAAGGTTTCTAAAAGGTTCAAGAGACACCGTCACTGAAACTATTAACCATTCTCAACTATTGTTAAAACTAGTGAAATCTGGGTCTCTGTTTTCACAAATCATAAACCTTAAAAACACTGCACTATAGACGAGTCAAGCAGTGCTAAAATCGCACCATAGTCAAAGAGCTCTATGGTTTTCTGGAATGGTACAAATCCATTCCCCCTCCTGATGCAAACCAAAAAAATGTGTAGCCATGCACAGCTGCTCCAGATTTTGTCTGCTCTGGTTTTGATAAATTCCCCTCTGTATATGTTTGGAATCAAAGGCAAATGCTCAAAACCTTGACCAACAGTACCTGCTCAAGGTACCCATGAACATAGGATGATCCTTGCCTGATCTGGTCAGGAGACATGCTAGATTTTTTTTTTAAACTAGCTTGCTAAGATTTACATAGATGATTGGGTCAGGCTGCATTTGGGACAGCATTTTATGTACACGTATGTTTGTTTCACTTAACAAGAATAGATTGTTCCATGCTTATATTATTCCAGGACATCCAAAGGCCATCTTAATTCTATGGCTAGCTTTAATGACACATTTATAAGTCTCATCAGTCTCTTCTATCCTTTCTCTCAGATAAAGGACAGTTTACATTTACCAGTTTAAACTAAACAGTACAAAACTGAAACAGAACAGTAACTGTCTACCATTAGAACAAAAAATGATATAAAAATAAAACAAAAGATCACAGCAACTAAAGTCATGCTTTTTACCACTTACCGGAGGAGGCAGGCAGCAAAGTGGATAGTGCTGGCTGCTGAACATGACAGAACATGCTGGCAGCTGCTGCGTGCTGCACCCTGGGATGTGTTGCCCAGTGTGCAAAGGGAAACCTTGAGTTACTGTTGTAACAGTATATGAAAGAGGGACAGGTCCCTGGTGCACCTGGAAAATACAAGAGGTCAGAAGTTGTATTAAAAACATACATAAGCATTACTGCCAAAACATAGTTATAGTCTCTGATGGCTATCAATCTTCATGCCTCAAGTCTATCCTAAATGGTCCAGCTTTTTACCCAATCTTCCAGTTTACATCCCAAAGTGATTTTTCCTATGTATTCTGTATGGACAGCGCACTGCAAATCAGCGACAAGGCACTGGAGTGAAAAAGTTATCCACCACTCCTAATCCCTATATTCTGGGTCACCCCTGTAGCTAACCAGGTGCCGATACCAAGCACGGGCTAGACTTCTCCCCAAAGTTTCCATAAATCCAAAAGAAGAAGTCAGCAGCACACTGTAATGTCCATTGTAGGTGAAGCTTTATTGTTCCAGACAAGGAACATGAAGTCCCACCTGGGACCACGCCCACCGATAGGTTTCAGCTTAAACTTGGCTGAATCGTAAACTTGGCTGAATCGTAGAGAACTCTCTACAACTAAGCCCAGGTTTAGGTGAAATGTGTCAGAAGTCCCCTGCAGGGCTTTGTGTTGCTGGTCTAGAATAATAAAGGTTTCATTTACACTGGACTTTACGGTGCTCTTCTGCTGACGCAACATCGAAGTCCAAAATTGTCTCGTGCATTCTTCATAGTCATTTCTGATGAATACATGGTTCACCACACCACCAAAAGCTCAACTGAAAAGCTGCACTAATCCGGTTGCTATAGAAACACATTTTCCTTGCACCTGTCTACCCCTAAGACCTGCACTTGGGTTCTTAATGGTTCTTTCTGTTCAAAGTCACTGGCTAATAAAGCTGTCAGGAGATAGGAGACAAATGTGTTGGTACCCTTATAGCCCATTGAAACAAGTCTTCACGACTCCTTAAAAATTATGGAATTAAAAGCAATTGTCTCGTGTATACCTGCATGACTTCGGAATGCCAGAGTAAAGCAGAGTGAGTGTGAAAATAGATACTTTATTGCTTTTACTACATAGAAATTCTAAAATAAACTGGACGGATTTGATGATGCCTCTAGAAAATATAATAATTGGATTATAGTAAACGAACTGCTTTTTGTAATTAGAATCACACGTCTTCAATCTTGTAATTAGCCGGCCTATTTAAAATGGAGAAAAGTAGTCACTCTTCTGTTTGGCATTTTTGTGTGCAACACACTGAACATAGACCCGAAAAAGCAAAGAAGAAAGTGTTCTAAGAAGAACAGAAAGAAAACTATAGACGAGGATGTCAAAAGGTACTACAAACTAAGACCATCTCCAGGCAACTTGATGTTTCTGTGAATACATCTTTAACCAGTTAACATCCGCGGTGTTAAACCCCCTTCCCATCCAGGCCATTTTTCAGTATTCAGCGCTGCGGTACTTTGACTGACATTTATTCCGTCATGCAGCGCTGTACTGAAATGAATTTTATACCCTTTTTTGGGGACAGATAGAGCTTTCTTTTGGTGGTATTTATTCACCACTGGGGTTTTTATTTTTTTACTATATTAAGGAAAAATCACCGACCGATCAGCGGCTGATCGGTTGTATGTGAAACAGCCGTTAACGGCTGTAGTAACAAGCGGGTCTTTCCTGCCCGGGCGCGCGCGAGCAGGAAAAAAATGCCGTCTGGCGACGGCAACCCGCAGATAGGAGTCAGCCGTCCGTCCGTTTTTTCTTAACGGGCGGATGGCAAGAGGTTAAGAAGAAGTTTAAAAGGTCCATGAAGTGTAGACAACATCCCTGGACATGGCTGCAAGTCGCTTGCTTGCAGTAAATGCCTCTAAAGGTTGTGCAACAACATATTAGTTTAAGGGTTCCATCACTTTTGGTCTTTCCAATTTAATTTGTTTTATTTAAAATAGTCCATTGAACGAAAAATTAAAATTAAAGCCTTAGGTTTATTAGTTATGAAATAGACAAGGATGGATGACAATTACTTTTGTCAGAGAAAAAAAACTGTATTTTCCTTTTTTCATGGGAGAGTACCAACAAATTTGTCCATAATTTTTACCTTGAAACTCAGGGATTTGCAAGCAAAATGATATCTACGATATATTAAACATCCTCACTAACCTTTTATATCCTTCTATATACCCCAGGTCTCTAGCTTTTTTTTTCCCCCTTCTTTCCCAGAGTCAAATTGGAACTTTAAAAAGGAGAACTATGGGGTTACGTCTTTTCCCCATAGTTCTCCTTAGGGTAATGGAAGGACACAAACTAGCGTCCTCCCGTCACCCTAGGCTCAATATACTACGAGCTGTAGCTCGCGGTATACTGAGACGCCGCAGCTGAAGTGGATCCCGACAATTGTGCCGGGATCCGCCCAGCTGCGTGAGTGACAGCTGGCTCTGCCTATCTAGAGGCAGAGCCAGCTGTACCCTCCCCCTCCGATCCCCCAGTCAGCGCTGGCAGATCGGAGCGGGGAGAGGGGAATCCAGCCCCTCCCCTGTCACAGCAGAGAGCCGTGACAGGATCGAGAGGTGAGCGAACGCCGTTATGTGTTCGCTCACCTCCCGATCTACTGAGCAGACCTGTGACAATCTCATTGTCACAGGTCGGCTTAGAACTATGAGGCGAGTGAAAATCACTCACCTCATAGTTCTCCTTTAAGTAGAGATTTAAAAACTGGGTGACCAGACAGGTTCTTATTGCAGAAGAGACATACTAAGCAATGCATCATACTTGCAGATGTCGCATCACTGGAGGGGAGGAGAGTATAGTTTCAGTTTAAATTAGTGCCACCAACTAAGACAGATGCCAGACCACAGATAGAAGGAATACAGGTGAAATTATCTCTAGCCAAAATGTTCTAATTTTGGCTAGAATAGGAACACTTGGTAATTAAACATTGACAATGGTTCTGTGTCCCACTGTAATAAAGTGATGAGAAATCAACATATTTACAGTTTTCACAGGAACAGGAGGGGAAGTCTTTCAATGGGGACACCACAGTTCTCATGACAACGAAGAGGATTTCCCCTAGCTTCCTACACACATCCTGCTCATGGGGGTGCTGACTATCACTTTAATCAAGCATCTAGCAGGCTTTCAACAAGTGCCATACTAGTGTCTACTAGCAGCTTGTTTAAAATGACAGTCCTTTACAAACTGGAGATAAGGCTTGACACAGCTCGCTGTAAACGCTGGTTTTATACAAGCTGAAGTCCAAGTGAACAAAAATCAAATGGTTTATCAAACCAGCATTCACAGGTCTGTAAGGAAGACTGAATAGTGCTGTGCCCATGAAATACATCATAGCATGCTTTTGGATTCTCCGATCTAGTGCCAAGACGTCAATAAAAATAATACCTTGGTCAACTGTTACCTGTTCATGAAGGTCAACCATGAATGGAGTTTGCTGAGTGGAGTGTGAAGCGGGGTGGAGCATTCGTGGTGGAGTGCTGGTGAGGGCGTAAACTCTATGTTCATCTACAGGAAAGAAGGCAGCCCACAAGGAACTATCATCCTGACTGACGATACTCTGTTGAGGTCTGTCCCTCCTTCCCCACTGACGCCTCACTGGAGGGCTGGATGGAGTGAAATAAAAACAATAAATAGTAATGGAACTTAAACAGCAAGGAAGCTTTAGAGAAAAATTATGGGAGCAACTTAAAAAGATTCATGCTAGAACCAATATTTTAGCAGAATGCACTAAAAGAAACGACTATACTTAATTGGCAAAAACATTATTAGAAAGTATTACATGAAACTTTTATAACCAATTGGCAAACACATAATTGTATCATATAATACGACTATAAAAAGGCTCTATCATCTAAATGTGTAAAATTGACACCCATTACAAGAGTGGCTGGCATATGTTTTTCTCCCGCAGGGAGAATGATTTGTGTTCACCAATCCACAGAACAGTTTTTTTCCCAGTGTCTAATGATAAAACACAAGTGTTGGAGCTTCTTGCCTGATTAAAAAACACACTTTCGATACTACAGCTGACAGCAGTCTACTGAACATACACAACATACCAAACGAAAGTTACACATAACTTTAATTTGGTTTTTAGAATACGATTATAACTTATGGTCCTTCAAGCTCCTGTATATCTACCTTATTCCTGGCATGGTTTGATATTTACCATGCTTTCCAATGAACTAATATAGCTGGACTAAGGCCATATCCAACCTATAGAGCTGGCTCAGGTTGCAGCTTGTGACCATTGTCACCAACAAAATTATATTTTATACAATTGCCCTTAGGTTCACCGAGAACCCACAACAACTCATCGGCTAAAATATCCGAAAAACAACAAACACGTGAAAGTAGAAGGGAAGGGGAAAACGGTCTGTAGTTATAGGATGGATAAGAGTTCCATAATACTCTGCACTCTAAAGGTGCCCATACACTGCTCGATTCTCTGCGAGAATTGCGGGAAATCCCGCGATCGTACGAGAATCGAGCAGTGTGAACGAAGACGTGCGACCGTTTCTACTGTACGGTCGCACGTCTTTTGTCGAACCAGCATGCTTGAAAACCCGCCGAGAATCGTACGATTGTCGGCGGGCTTCTAGCCTGCTCGTTTGATAGCTGTGGAACGGGCTGGTGTGCGCACGCGCACACTGCCCGTTCTGCATTGCGGTCATCGGAAGCCCGCCACTCAGCGGGGCGGGCTTTCGATGATCGCAAGTACGATCTGCCCGTCCAAGGTGGGCAGATCGTACGAGCTTTCAATAAGCATACGACCATCGCAAGACAAAAGTCTTGCGATGGTCGTAAGGTGTATGGGCACCTTAAGGGTTGGGGTTACACCCCAACATCCTCTGTATTTAGAAACATTTTATAGTTTTAATTATATACAGCAGCCACTATAAATAAAAAATTAACAAGAGCCATTTGGAGTATTATTCAGCTTAATGCTGGCCTGGGTTAAAAAAAAAAAAAAAAAATACTGTGGCACTGCTTTTACACATTCTCTGCTCTACCTTCCAATAGGTTTACAAACCTTTATGATCAGAATTAATCAGTTATGTTAACCTGCAATTCACTTTGTTTGAAGAACTCTAAAACCGTGTTTGAATCACCCTACTAAAAACTGGTAAACTAAATTATAAATCAACAAAAACGTTAAGAAGCGTGCAAAAGTAATGCCCCTAGGCTTTAAAAGTATATTTGTAATAAAAAAATAAGATGGTAAAAGGAGAGAAAAAAAAAAAACTAGCTTTATAATAAAAAACTTTAGAAGTACAGTCCGATTCTGGTTAAGATTTTAAAACGTAGTGTAGCCTGTGATGCACACTATGTTGGATGGTGATACCTTTTCTAGAGCCCCGCAGCTCCTACCTTCGCCTGAGGTGTGCTGGGGCGCTGCAGGGTCCCAAGAACCTCCGCTGGTTAATGGGCGCTGAAGGAGGCCATCTATTCACTGCCAGCTCCCATGGTCGCATTTGTGATGTCGGGAAGGCAAAGTGGCAAGATGGGCTTTCACGATGCACAGTATCTTCTCTCCTGCCGTCTGCCCTCTGTTAATTAAAATAAATATTTACAAACTGGACAACAAAAGGTTAAAAGAATCAAGCACTCTTATACATGCAGAATTATGAAAGAACATTTTTACATTCTGAACTTTTAAAGTGTAAGGAAAGTTACACAGAATTTAAGGCAGGTAGAGTTCTCACTGAGAATAACGGAGCAATGTCTGCTTGACCACAGACCTGCACAACATGAAGCAGAGGCACATCGACACAAAACTCCCCCCCTTCCTTCTGGGGCGGGAGTGGTGGTGCATTGAAGTCAATGCAGCGCCACGCCCCCTGCCCGCAATGCGATCAGACTCATGTTCTGGTCCAGTGCGAACGCAAAGTTTTGCCACGCGTCAGAGCGCACTGTGGGCAGAGGGGGGGTAGCTGCAGTGCCATTGACCAATACACCAACACTCCCTCTCTCACCCCAGAACGAAGGGAGGGAAGTTTAGTGTGCGATTGCTGTGCGTTCCAGCAGCTACCGCCCTGGAACGCACCGCAGCTGGTGTGAACTCGCCGTAAATCTAAACCTTAAAGCATCTCTGTTGTGAAAATAAAACTGCCCAAAAAAAAAGAAGTCCACTGTAAAGATTTTAAATACTCACCTCTACCAGTCACCGTAATAAAGAGAAACCACCCCTCAAATACTCTTTAGGAGTCAACCCCTCTGGGAGTGTCAGTACCCTGGTTCCCCACTACACAAAGTGGTTTGATCCACTATCACCTACTTCACTAGTGTGTCCTGTAGGATCGTAGATGTTATGAGCAAAACTAGGAACCAAACTCCCCCGAAAATAGATTCTGAAGAATCCTTGGGCAGTGGCCTCTCTTCATTACAGCGGTATGGGTCACTGAAGAGGTAGCATTTAAAGTCTTCCTTCCAAGGGACCCATTCTGGATGCATAATTTAAAGAACTATGGGGTCAGTGTTTTTCCCCATAGTTCTCCTTAGGGTAACGGGAGGACACAAACTAAGACACAGTCTCTTTAAATAACAGGCAAATAAGCAATGTGTTTTAGGCTGGGTTCACACCTAGGCGTATCGAATATGCGCGTTTGTCATGCGATTCGCGGGCTACTTGGCTGTATACCAATGGAAATGCGCGACAAAAACGCCCCAAAGAAGCTCCTGTACTTCTTTGGGCGTAGGACGTTTTGTAGCGCGTTCATACGGCCTGTAATACACCCAGGTGGGAACCATGCCCATAGGCAATAATGGAATTTTCGGTGTTTGAGCGTTTTGCAGAGCGTTCGAACGCGCTACAAAGCGCCCAGGTGTGAACCGGGCCTCAATAGTGCTCAACTCCTCACTGATGATATTTTATATTCATAGTCCCAGTCAGAATACTCTTCACTGAAGCATACTATATCTGCCAATGGAACAGAAATGTATTGCAAGTTTCATTTGCATGGTGAACCCCCCCCCCCCCCAAGGTAAAGATCCCAGATCAATAAAACAAATGTGTCACTTAATGTGCTAAATAAAAATAAACAGTATCACAGATTTAAAGAAAAGGACGTTAAAAATATTTTGCCTGTCAAAAAATTAAACCAAACCTTCATCTGATAATGGCTCCACATCTCCTAGATGCCTTGTGCCATTTTGTTTGACTTCAGTTGCCAGTTTCCTTCCTTAGTTCAGCATACAAGTCGGGTTTCCAATTAGTTAACTTCCTGTCTGCAGGAACCCTACTTGTATATCTTATATTGTGTAGATCCTCAAATCATCTCTGAATTCATGATGACACTGTCCTTCCTTCTGGAGGGTGGCTACTTTTGTTCCCCATGGTCTGTGTGTGTTGTAAAGTAGCCACTGCCCAAAGCTCACTGCTTTGATGGACTACAATCCGAATATAAAGTAGCTAGCTAAATGTGAGACTGTAGTCCACCTGCCAGAAGGTGCATTGGGTTGCCAGTCAAATAATGGTAATGCAGCGCACCTAGATTGCAGTACAGTGCATTTAGCTATATGCTTTTGTGTAAAGAAGCTCTTATAGGCAATCTCTGCAAACAAGCGATTACTGTAGTTTTCAGTGAGACTTCCATAATTGCCAACAGGCAAGTGCGGAAGTAAGGTGATCCAGCTGTCTCAAGTTTGAAGGGTGACTTCTGCAGACTGCATGCTTCAACCCTTTCCATAGACGTTGGATGGGATTCAGATCAGGGCTTATAGAAGGCCACTTCAGAATAGTCCAAGGTTTTTGTTCTTGTGTGCTTTTAGCTGTATGTTTTGGGTCATTATCCTGTTGAAGGACCTATGACTGGCGACTGAGACAGTTTTTGGACATTTCGCTCCAGAAGTCCTTGACAGTTTTGCCATTTATTTGTACCCTTCAGGGTCAAGGCACCTTATTGTCAGACACAGCAAAACAGCACCAAAACATAACTGAGCAGCCTCCTCCATGTTTCACAGTGGGTATGCTGTGCTTTCTTCAAAAGCTTCATTTTTTGTCTGTGACCATAGAGCCTATATGACTTGCCGAAAATCTCCAGTTTTGTCTCATTTGTCCAAAATACATTCTCAAAGAAGCATTGTGGCTTGTCAGGATGTATTTTAGCAAATCTCAGTTTGGCTTTTTTATGTTTTTCTTTCAAGAGTGAATTCTTCCTAGGTCTTCTTCCTTTGAACCCACTGTCGCTTCCTTGGCAATTTTTCTACCAGTCACACTTTTCTGTTCAATCCGGGGTTAATATTTCTCTTGCGGCTGTGCCCAGGGAGGATTGGCTACACTCCCATGGACCTGAATCTTCTTAACATTTAAAAAAGGCAAATGTATGTTGTTATTCAAAATAAATACCAATTTACTGTCTTACAATGCATTGTGAAGCCATTGGTACAAGCATTACCACAACACAGTATGGGAGACATCCCTCAATGACTGATGTTCCTGTAAAGGAGAGGGGCACAACCCATCGTCTGAAAACGAGGGGTCTAAGAGGTAGACAGACTGTTGACCTTTCCAGCGAAGGACTACGATGGTTTCCATCTCCTACAGGTAGCCTGATAAAGCTACATCCAGCCAGATCTTGAAGCAGTTGAGCCTCACAAAGAGATGTTGTTCACCAAGATCCACGACTTCTAGTATCTTCATAGATGGTCGCCTGAAATTCCCCCTTTGGGGAGGGGGCGGGTGCCAGAAAAAAGTACTAGGCTAAATGCAGGAAACAATTCTCTGAGAGGTATCAGGTCTGTGTGAACGACACTCAAGATGTGGATCTCCATTCAGGTTTGGGACAATGGAAGCTGGTTCTAGTTAACCTAGGTCAAAAGGGGAAGGGGAGAGAAAAAGAACACTAGGGGGAACCCTGTACCACTAAGGTTTTAAAGTGCCATAACTCAGGTTGTAGCCTGGTTTTTTAGGAGCTTTCTACAACTGAATGCCTGGATGGCAACTACCCCAGGAGTTGAATGGATGTCCAAAGCCCCCACTTGTTGAAGTAGGCATGCACCTTCTTGGTAAAATTTTACAGGGCTTGGCCAGTTTCTGACCTTGAGCTTTGTGGGCTGAGAGTCAGGCTCCGAAGGTATGGGGTACCTACTCCAAAAGTAAAGGGAGGAGAATGGTACTCCAGGTCAGCCATGGGAAATCTTTATAATATAGCTTCAGCAACAGTAAAAGCCTGACTGTGGTTTTAATCATTCCACGGTCCACTAAACCATATCTGCATTATAACCAACTATATCATAGCCAAGGACTCATGACCTGCAATATATTAAATTTTCTATCAGCAAGGCACATCTTGCCTAGGAAACTTTTGCCCACCCTTCCTTACAAAAGCACTCCAAATATGTCAGATTGCGTGACCACATCCAGTGCACAACCCTCTTCAGATGACCCCCACAGATTTTAAATCGGATTCAGGTCCGGGCTCAGGCTGGGTGATACCCATCTTTGATCTTCTGGTGAAGCCATTCTTTTGTTGATCTGGAGGTACGCTTTGGGTTGTGCTGAAAGGTACAATTCCTCATCTTCAGTTTTTTAGCAGAGGCCAGAAGGTATTGTGTCAAAATTGATTGCTATTTGGAACTGATCATAAGTCCCTCCACCTTGACCACCATACTTCACTGGGGGTATGGAGTTCTTCTGGTGATGTGCAATGTTGTTTTTGCGCCAAACATGCTTTTTGGAACTATGGCCAAAAAGTTTAATCTTAGTCTCATCAGACCATAACACATGTTTCCACATGCTTTTGTCAGACTTAATGTAGTGTATTTGTAGTTGTATTATTATGGTTTTTGCAAAATGTAGCCGGGATTGGATGTTTTTCTTAGAGAAGGCTTCTATCTTGCCACCATACACCACAGCCCGACATATGAAGAGTATATCAGCTGTCATCCATCCAAGTTAATGATCAATGGTGTGTCCAGGGAGAATGATTGTCTCCCAACTGCATTTATTCATATCACATATGATATATGCGTGGTGTGCTTGCCTTCTGCTGCTTTCAAATGCAGCGGCTGTCACCTGATCATTAACCCGAAAGGATGGCACCAACTGCTTGTAAATGGCAGATTAAGGATTCCTGCTGCAGGAAATCACAAGTTCTGACGCAGGAATCCCTAATCACAACTTAAATACAGGTGTGAATGGACCCTAAAAGGTGGAAAAAATTCTGAAGTGATTTACCTTGGTCGGATTTCTTTTTACATCTCAAAACCTGCCATTTTTACAGTAGTGTAAAGATTTATATCTACTGTATATGCAGATGCTAGCAATGCCACATAGGAAACACATTTTGGGGGGGCAGGGAGTTAGTGAGGGCTCTTGGTGCCAGCAGAGCAACAAATTATAAAAGTAAAAGGTATGTGCTGGCATTGTATTCTGTCAGCTATCTGCACCATGTTAATGTAATAGATTTCCAACAGGTTCACTCTGACAGTGATAGAAAATACTCATCATGTGCCAGCTGTGATTTTATTCATAATTTTAGTGGCTACCTGGCTCCTGGGGTAATCCAGGCATGAATGAACCAAATGCTGATTTTACATTTCCAAGTTATTTTGCATAATTGACAAACTATTCTAATAACATTTTCACAACAGTAGTTATCTGATGTAAGAATAGGAATGTACATCTGGAGAACATCATCCAACTCATAATTGAGTTGTAAACTTTTTAAATAATACTAGTACTCCATGGAGGCCCAATTTCTTTTACGACAAAAAAAAAAAGAAAAGAAGAATACTTACATAGGCAGATGGTACAGAAATCTGAAACATACCAGTAATGGTGACTACGTAGCAGTCCTTCTCAATCAGGGTGCTGTTAGGTGCCTTAAAAGGTTTGCACATTGTCATGACTTTCCATGGTCCAGGCAGGCCAGCCACCAGCACCATGGCAACAAATGATGCTAATCTATGAAGCGCTGGATCAATTCAGAAAACAACTCCCACCTTGACTGCCTTTAGGCGTTCCCTAAAGACTCATCTCTTCAGGGAAACCTATCCCACCTCAACCTAACCACTGAACCGTCGCGTTCTCAAACAATTCATCCACACACAGCTACCTCCTCATGTATCATCACTTCCCCCCTCCCTTTTAGATTGTAAGCCGTCACGGGCAGGTGACGTCACACGCCGATATTGGCCCCACCATCTTGGTGTATACCTAGGTATACACCAAGATGGCGGCGCCCAACACGTGCGGTGTTATATGACGTCATGCGCCCTGCCTCCAGAACACGCCAATGGCTGAATCCAAAATACCATAAAAATTTGTTTTGTTTGATGAAACGAATGAAAACTTTTTAGTTTTCGTTCATTTCATGTGAAATTAATTCTTAGTCTTCGCACATGTCTAATAATACTTTTTTAAATAATTTTGTTACATTTTTTTTGTTTTTGTTTACTGTTGGGGGGCTTCGGGGAAATATTAGGGGTCTAAACAGACCCCTGACATTTCCCTTTTAAAATAGAAAAGAAATTGAGGACACCAAATCCTCCATTTCTTTTTCTGTAGCCTCAGCACTCAATGAATGGGAAGCACTCAGTACAGAGGCTCCTCCCCTTTCATTCAGACACCGATAGTAAAACATTTACTATCACCAGGTTCTGAATGGGGAGGAGCCTCTTTACTGAGTGCTTCTCCCCATTGAGGAAATCTTAAATGAACAGGCTGTGATGTAAATCACAGCCTGTTTATTCATAACTGGGGACACATAGTACTATGTGTCCCCAGTTATTTACAAACACTGGAGCGATCAGACGATGGCTGACAGGATGACAGCAGCTCCGTTCTCCTCCCCGCTCAGCCATCCTGACAGCTGCGGGCGCTGCTTCTCTACCCCTCACCGCTTGGCCATTCTGACAGCAGGCAGCGCTCCCTCCTGCACCAGGGAGCACTGTCATGTCGGATGGCCAGCGGTGAGAAGCCGCCCCGAGGACGAGCTGTGTCGACTGCCTGGCGCCTTTGTTGTCATGGCTCCCTGTGCGGCCGCACAGCTCGCACACCCCCTAAGGCCGGCAGCTGTACGTGCGGGCCAATTCGTGTGTGAATGGGGCCTTAAACTAAACCCCTAATCCCTGACACTTCTGGGGGTGTCAGGTCCTGACGATTCTGCTAGCAGCTTTGCTATGCAAGGAAGCAAATTTGAAGACTGGTCGACAGGACAGGCACGTATAAACAGTCTTGTTTTGCTGTTTGTTTGTTTTTTTATTAGTAACAGAGATGCTTTAAAAGCTGACATTCTGGGTATAAAGAAACACAAAAATATCCCATGTATTTAAGACACTTCGTATATTAAAAATGCTGTGTATTTCGTTTCAATTTGCAATATTTATTTTTTTCTAAAGTGTGCAGAAAAAATTTTTTATTTTGAAAATGGGAATTTATGTTCAAAAAATTGCGCAGAAAAAGAAAAAAAAAAAAAAAACAAATGAGAAACTGATATCCCCCATTTTGCTGCAGATATGTGAAGGTAAGTGGTAGGCTACAAGACCATGGGGATCAAAGTGGTAGGCTACAAGACCATGGGAATCAAAGTGGTAGGCTAGAAGACCATGGGAATAAAAGGGATAAGTTAGAAGACCATGGGAATAAAAGGGATAAGCTACAAGACCATGGGGATTAAAGTGGTAGACTACTGAGAAAGCACAATATCTGCCATCCAGCACACTCATAGAAGCAGGAACAGTCAAATCATATCAAGGAAAAGATCCCAGAACAAGGATTTTGCATGACGCCATGCTTTCAAGATCATAGTGCTCGCCATCATTACAGATTTAGGACTAACTCCAGTTGTGTGGCCATCAGTACAAGCAGCAGACTCCACTGCATACTGCGGTGGCAAAACCAAATAATTTCTAGCAGTTGGTGGTGATTTGGATAACTTGGCAAATACTGGCAATTTTAGAGGCCACATTCACACTATTGTATTGCAAAAGTGCACATGAACCTTAAAAGGGAATTTTCTTTTTTTCCATGTAGGACAAAGGAAACGGATCATATAGTCGCCCCTCCACAGCAGCATATACTTACTTTCCTTGCTCCCCCGCCATTCCATCCACCCATTAACTCCCTGGTAAGAAAAGCCTCATGCAAGCTTCATATCAACTTGATGAAGCTCACAAAAGTACAATCGACTTTTTCACTGGCCCCATGTGACGGTGCTTGGCAAACCAGGAGGCACTTAGTCGGACACATAGGAGAAAAGGAGCGAGTCACATGCTCACCTATACCCAGACATCCCTGGTATTTTACTTTCTCCCAGCCGCCAATCAGAGAGGCATGGGAGTAAAGATAAGGTGAGAATTTGCTGCA